>NW_009697319.1:20006-204847 GCF_000703405.1 Apaloderma vittatum | reverse complement strand
CAGGAATAGTGAGTATTCGATCAAATTTATGTTGTTTTCAGGTACCTGTAAAATTTCAACTATCATTAAATTGAGTCGGAGCTGGAAATATTCCCCTAATTATTTCTCAGCCCCTCAATAGTAAAGTTGGGGGTTTTTTACTATTTTTTAGAGAAAAATTTCTTGTTTTAATTAAGCTCAAAATGTTGGCTTCATAGCTGGTTTTCAACTCCTGTCTTTTTTCTATAGTGCCTCTCTAAAGAGATCCTCTAAGCAGCCTCACAATGTCTTCATCTCCATGTTGTAAGACTATGGTAATTAGTTGGAGCTTTGCTGAATTTGTGGAAATTTTGTGAGTGCAGTCATTATAATAGAGTTTAGCATTTCAGCATCTTGCTTTTATTTGCAAGATTATTGACTTGATAAAAGAAACAGATTTTGACAACGTGGTGGCTGTAGATACTTGAGACATCGTCTCCAAGTTGTTTTCTTAGAGCAGCCTACAGTACAGTCCCTGATTTAAGGAGCACAGTGACACTGTGGGAAGGAAGTCCAGGGATATAGTGACAAGCCAGTACTGTTCAGCTCACTTGCTAAAGCACAGACTGTCATCAATTTAGTTATCAGGCCCCAGCCATGGATAAACTCATACATTTGCATCTTGTTGCCGCTTCTGGGGAGTTCAAACTTGCCTTATCTGGTACTGATTTAGACAAGGTAAAGAGTTGTGAATTTCAAAACCAAAGCAATTCAGTGTTAACAAAAGCACAAACTTAAAGGTCTTCGGAAACAGTATCTTCAGCTTCTTCCTCTGACAAGTGCAATCTTAGAAACACAAACACATTGCAGGCAAATGGGGCATCTGCCAATGCAGCTGTCTGCATGAACTATTTAAAATAAAATGCTTTGACAGAGTAGGTAATAAACTGGGGCTGGAAGGGGCACAATGAGAAGGAGCGAAAAGGTGGATATGGTTGCAATAAAAACCAGCTGATGGGGAAGCCAAACAAGTGTTGGGTGAGTTAAGAATGTGGCTAAAGGATGTAGCAGGTGTTAATGGGCTCCAGGGGCTGAGGTGACTTTTGAACCCAAAGGTATGAAAAAGTCAGGCCAGAATAGGGCTGGCTGCCTGCTTAACTTCCCCCTCGGGGGTTGGATGGTGGGAAAAGAACAACAGTGAAAGATCCACTTGGGATTCAGTATTGGAACAGGAATTCAAAATTAATATGTTTTTTGTTTCCAGTAATGATATCCAGGGATACATAATGGTGTTTAAATAAGAGAGTCTGTAGAAGAGTCTTGTTCATCTGTCTTGATAAGAGGGTTAATGGTGGGAGCCAAAGACAATTTATCAGCATATTTTCTAAAACCTGTTTATTTCACCTGGGAATTGATTTCAGACTTGAAAGTTTTAGAGTCCTTATGGCTAAATGAAAGAACTCAGTACAAGAAGTGAAGTATGCAAATGACTTTATAACAATTGTAGCTCTCCCTCTTTCAGGAAATTATTTGCCAACAGGCTATGAATTTTGACTTTGTTCCAAAACCAATTTCAACATAATTTTAGCATAATTTTTGTCAGCTTGCCATGATGAGTATTTATTGTTTATTTGTGCAATATGAATATTCATTCAAATTTGCACTGATGCTTTTCTACTGATTTGGCAACTATCATATGAGCAAATAATTCATTGAATACATGTAATTTTTAAATACATCTTTGGTCTGTAGTCTACCAAGAGCATTGCAGCACTGATAAGGTTGCCATCCAGACATTTTCTAAAGTATTTATATTCGTCTGTTTGATGTTTGAGTTTTCATAAAACTTCATTAAACCATTACCCTCAATTTGCCACCTCATCGCTACAGCACAGGGTCCAGTCACAGCTTTGCATGGCTGCTGAAATTTGAACTACTGATTTAATAGCTTATTCATAGACTGAATAACCTACAATATACATAATTTAAGATTTCATAAACCATCTTGTGTTGCCTGTAGGCATGGCTGCATTGTGTTACATGCTCATGTAAGACCCAAGCTTTCAACTAAAGCTCTTAAAGGCAAGTAGGTGGCTAGCAAAGACACTTCAAGATAATATAGGAGAGCATAATGAGGATTATGTGTTGATTATGATGACTTTGATTTAGTTATCCAATTTCCTGATAGCAAAAATTAAAATGGAAATGATTTTTCGAATTGAAATGGATTTGAGAAACAAGAAATTTCAGTCTTCCATTTCCTCTTATCTTCTTACTGTACTTACATATTTCATTTTATAGTTTAAAACAAGAGAGAAACTAGCTAAAAAGTACATTTGTGTGTAATACTTTTTCTGCTGCCTTCACAATTTTTTTTTCTTTTTGTCTCCCAAGACCACAAAGAAATCACAAAATAATTGTGAGGCTTTTCTTCTGACTTTGAATTAATAAGGACACACAGATAGTGAGTCTCATGGTAGCCTTTGCAAGAACATTTTCTATCTGAAAAAAAATGTTGATAAAAAGATAGAAGTGATCCACAGATTTTGTAAAGGGCTAGCAACATTCAAATATTTCTTTGATAAAATTTTCAGGCAGTGTATTGTGAACTTCTCTGCAGTGATTTATTCTAGAGCTATTTTCCAGTTTACAATTTCCACGACTGAGTAAAATAAAACCTGGACACAGAATAAAAGTAAAGGAACAGTAAAGCTTTTTCACATGGGGTTATGTTTAGTGTTCAGCAGACTGAGAAATTTGTCATGCAACTGGAATGATGAGTTTCTTTTTTCATAGTTGCTCGTGTGTGATAACGTATTTCAAAAATAGAACATTTTGGATGCCAAACAAATTCATATGGTTTTGGGTCATTTTGTTGGCCATTTGGTATAAGAAAAAATCATTAAGCCTTATGGCCAGGTTCACTGCTATACTGTTCAAGTTAAAAGGCACAATAAGCATGGCTTGACTCACTGCTTAACATGATTTACCTTTTACTTGGATTAATGGAGCATATTGATTAATCTCCTGCTCAATATCCCACTTCATTCTTAAAGCAGGTAGCAACTGGTACTCAAAACAAAGCGTCTCTGGAACTGACAATCAGACACCTGTTATGTTGTGTAGGACTGAATGTGTGTGTCTGTATACATATACAAACAAAACCATACAAATATATATAAGTATGTGTATGCATATATGCATCTGTGCACACACATATGTAGAAGAAAATATGCATGCATATGCCAGATCTTCATAAACTCCCACATTGAGCTACTACATTCAAGAGTTTTCACTGCTATTATTTCCATGTGAGGTTTTTTGTTTTGAAAACGAGCAAGCATTCCTTCTGAACTTCCCCCAATCACATTATCTTGCCAGACAAGACAATTTCTCCTCTTTATTTTCCATTTCATGTTCTTTCTCAGAGAAGCATCCCTGCCTCCTTCTCTAAAATCACAGGACTCCGACAGCTGTCTGCTTTGAATTTTTTTTTTTTTTTTGGAAATACAGCATTCCTGGCAGCCCAACCCCCTGTACCATGGCTGCTTTGTAGTTTAAAATTCTTCTCCATGCTCCATTAGTCACATTCACTTCCCTGTGGTGGATCTCTCTAAGTTTATCTTGGTCATCATGATGAATTTACCCTGTGCTGGTTAATGATGTACTCACAGAGTCAATTCATAAAACTAAGTTAGGTATTTATTAAGAGCAATGATGGAGAGGTGCAATCGCACCTGTGCTCTAGCAATGTGTACACAGACTTCAAATCATGCCCTCCTCAGACTTGGACTCTCCATTCCCATGCAGCTCAGCAGCTGATTTGAAAAATAGCTTGTAGGAGCTTGGATTTCTCACAGTTGTTCTACTACTGGTATATCACTGTCATATCTGTATGGCACTACCATAAAGCCACGTGTGAAGCAGTATATGTCCAGTATTTTGCAGTGGGACAATTGGCCATCTCAGAAGCATTATATTGCCCTGCACAATTAGCATGGTGGTTGCAATACAATCTGTGATTAATTGGCTTTGCTAGAAATCCCAGCAATGCTCCTCCTTCCAGTAAACAAAAATGCCCTGGAGGGAAGTCTTTCATCTGCTTTCCAACAGAATAAGTGAACACTTAGGCAATATTTTACGTTTTGTTGCTTGTGAAAGAGATGTGCCTTGGAGAAACTGATTGTAAAATCTGAGTAAAACCTGCCCGAACCTGCAGCCTCCCACTTTACTGACAGATACAAACTCAATAAGCAAAAGAACTGCTCTCCTGAACTTAATCCAGCCAGTTGAGTCAGGCATGTGCATGGAGCAATAGCAGTGCCCAAACTCTTCCCTCCTTCAAGAAGAAAAGGAAAAACCTTGTCTGTTTGAAGGGGTCTGCGGGAATTCACTAAGGGTGGGCAATAAGTGACTTCCTCCAGTTCTCCCACACGATTGTGCTGAAAGCTGACAGCCAGCTCAGACGGGTCTTGCAGTTAAAAACCATGTGTGTTTGTGGGGTTTTTTTTTGTTTTTCTCTGGAAACAGAAACTGTTCTCTTTCACACAGTAGTTAATTCTTCAAAGCACTCATTCAGAGGGGTTAGAAAATCACACTTCTGTTCAGATATTGAAAGACTTTTGCAAAGTGCTGAAAACATGTTTAACTACAGAAAAAGTCTGAGGTCTCTGTCTTCTCACAATTATACCTAGAATCCATAGAACTTCATTGACTTCATTACTGTCAAGAACTATTCAAACAGTTTTGAGTGTAGGGTCAAAACTAGAGATGATAATAGCTCTGTTTTGAGTGGGATAACTTGCCACAGTCAGGATTTTTAAATTATGAAGTATGAGTGAGCAAGAAAAACAGAGGCTGCTTACCTCAGCAAGCAAAGATGTTCCCCATCATATCCTCACCCCCAGCAGCACAGGGAGAGATACCAAACAGCCCACAGGAAGCCTCCCAACACAGCAGCACCAACAGCCCCAAGGCTTCTCTTAGGGGCCCTTTTATACTGAGCGCATGGGAAGGAGCACTGTGATTGGTCTATTTGGGTCACCTGACCCATCCTCTCCTTCCCATAAGCTGCTGCTCCTCCTCCAATTGTGATGACCACCTGGGCCAGGAGCCCCAGAGAAGTTTTATCCTGGGGCTCTCAAACCACAATAAGTACCTGTGAACCAAATATGAATACAAATATGAATTATGACTACATATATATATTATATATGAATGACAATGCACAATTCTTTGATAGTCCTCTTTAAACACACTTTAAAAGTTCTATACTTGATTTTATTTTTACTTTATCTCTCAACATCAACTTTAACCCTGGCTTCCCATGTTTTGTCTTTTCTTAATTCAAAAAAAACCCCCTGTAACATTTTTGGTAATGTTAACAAGGTTGGCTTAGGGGTTTTTTTTTGTTTGGTCAGTTGTTTTTTTGGTTTTTTTTATTAAAAGGGAAATTTTGCTTTGAATGTGTGGTTATTATTCATAGATTCTAAGCCAAGTGCTGTAAATAGTCGTCAAGATGCTATGATATTAAATGGAAATAAAATATGAGAAAGCAGAAACTGTTCTCGGAGAACTAGAAAATAAATCTTTTTAATATTTCAAAGTTTGGTGGGTTTTTTTGTGGGTAACAGTAAACAAAGCTATACACCCATATGTTGGCCATACAGTCAAGTTTAGAATCGTAGAATGCATTGGGCTGGAAGGGACCTCTAAAGGCCAGATAGTCCAACCCCCCTGCAGTGAGCAGGGACATCTCTAACTAGATCAGGTTGCTCAGAGCCCCATCCAGCCTGACCTGGAATGTCTCCAGGGATGGGGCCTCCACCACCTCCTTGAGCAACCTGTTGCAGTGTTCCCCCACCCACATTGTGAAAAGCTTCTTCCTTATAGCCAGTCTAAATTTACCCTCTTTTAGTTTAAAACCATTGCCCCTTGTCCTGTGACAACAGGCCTTGTTAAAGAGAATGCCCCTGTCTTTCTTACAGGTTCCTTTGAAGTACCGAGAGGTGTAATAAGGTCTCCCTGGAGCCTTCTCTCAGCACTGAAGGTACTTCTGGCTTGGGCTGTCCCTCCTAACAGCTGGACCAAGGGTCACACCTGTGCAAAACATATCGACTGCAGGAGACAGAGGCTGCCAGCGCGTAAATGCAACACCTCAGTGACAGAGGAAGTGAGGGGCTCAGCCAGATGGACCTTTCCTGGCAATCCTGAAAACAATGATGATTGCTAGACCCAAGAGGGATCGTTTCTCTGTAAATGGGGGTCTTAGCAGCATGTTTTGCATGCTTCTATCAAAGCGAAATACTATTTCGTTATCAAAAAGAGAAAAAGAAAAGCTGGAAATAGAGACCAGACTTCAACGCAGTGTTTCCATGCTGAAATTGTATCCTCCATGAGAAGAGATGTTGCTCACTGTATCATATTTTACAGCTGAGGTGTTAACTTGTGCCTGCTGGTTCTGTTGGAAAAGTCAGCAGACCCTTACCTAGAGCTGAGCAAGGTCATTTCTATAATACATTGAAAACAGGAATGTCCCTTGGCCCAAACTGGATGAGACTCATAAATAGCAACTAATTTGAAGCTAAATATTTTCTTAAGCTCAATATAAAAAAAATCTCTATCCTGTGATCTAACACGTGAGAAGTTCAAAATTTCAGAAAGAACTACTTGCACCAAGAGGATGCTGTCTGTTGTCAGTATAAATCAGATGGCAGAGAAAGAACTGTTTGGTGAGCCTGAAATCCATAAAAGTCTCAATGCAGAAGTTACAAGTTGCTTTACTGAGCAGTGTCTAATGTTACAACTGAAGTAATATAAAAAGCAACACAAGTAAACCCTACAACACAGATATGCACCCACCTGAGCTGTAGTGTCCTGAATTGTTCCATGCCAGATTTTCATCGTCGTTTCATCTCATCCTCACTACCGGTCAGAAAAACATTACGTGACAGGAATGTCATATGAAAGTTTTTGAAGCTTTAAATATCATGTCTGGCATTTGGGCTCCAGGCAGTGAACACAATCAGATCAACCCAAGGGGAAAAAAATAATTTTAAGGAGAAATTTCACTGGAAGTGATGAAGGAAAGGAAACTATGGGCTGTCTTCCCTTTCAAGGTATGGGGGCACTTTGCACTTCACAAAATGAGCCAGAAGTTAGGACTCTGATCCTAGAAATAGTATACAGCCTTTGCAGCTTAACACCTACAAATGGTCCCACTGAGCTGTGGGTCTCTTTACTGAGGCGGTGGTACTCACATGCAGAAATGTCTGCAGGATCAAGCTCAGGTAATCTGTGGCAGACCCAGAGATGGTATCCATAATTCCTGTTTCCCAGGCCTAATTCTAACTGGCAGAAAGCAGGCTGAAAATGAGCAAGTCTGCTGTTGTAATTATGCAGTGAATTGTGCTCTTAATCGCTGCAAAATTGTTTAAATCATAATAAAAATCAAAACAGATTTACGCAGCATTTTTTTTTCCTGAAATGCGTCTTATTTAATTTTTTTCTCACTGACCTCGAAAGCTATTCAATTTTCATATCTTCCCACACCCTTTTGCAGAGAATAAGTGTTTTTAGATTGGAAAGGCTTGGACTTTTGCTGACTCAAACTGGAAAAGGTCAGCCTTGGATTTGGTCCTTCAAAAATTAGGCTCATATGCATTTCTGTTGTTACTGTTGTTAAAATATTCTAAGTACACCTCCAAGATCTCCTAACATCTGGTGCAGGAACTTCCATGCCAACATTTAGCCTCATGGCAATGCATATTTTAGCCTGAATTTCACTTCAAAATGAAAAGGCAGAGGGGACAGCAGTGATTCAAGACCTGTCAAGTTATGCTTACCTGTCAGGTTTCTTTCTATCCTCTGCCTACTAATTAAGGTAACCTTGTCAAAGAATTAAATTAACACTCAAGTGAAATGACAGCATTTTAGATGTTCTGGTTAGAGGTTATCCCATTTTTCTCTTCTTGGCTGCACATGGCTGTTGCACACATGCTTTCTGCTGCCCCACTGAAATTATTTTGTCCTGCAACACTGAGACATTGCAAAGCTGATTAATTCTTCCTCTTCTTCAGAAAGCCGCTTTTTTTTTTCCCTCTGCCCTCTTGTTGAATTTTCTGCACAGTAGCCAGGCAAAACAAGGGCTGTACAATGGAAGCATTCTGAGTGGTAAAGCCACAACATAGTGAGTCAGAATATGTTGCTCAGTTTCTCTGGCTTTATTACAAATATACTGTGCAGCCCTCAGCTGTTTGGTGGAAGATGCATTTGATAAAAAATAAGACCAGGGGCCAAGGTTTCCAAAGGAACTCATGTCAGCTGATGAGATCTTCTGGACAAAAATAAAAATATCTGTCCGTGAAAATTACATTTGAAGTGTTAAAGTGCTGAGTATTTTATAAAAATCGTTAAATCCTTGTTAGGCTTACCTATATGCTTTGCATTGCCTTGATTGTTCATTCATGTAACAGTGTTTTGTCACTTATGGCCATTTGGGGTGAAGGAATTCATTTCTGTCTAGAATACCACTTCAGCCTCAGAAAAATCACTGATAAAAACCATTGGGTGAGCAAGAACGTACTCTATTGAGTATACGTAACCCTCATTTTCCAGGCGGTATTAACACCACCTCTGAGATCTGTGATCTGTTAAATACAATTAAGGTTAAATGGGACAGGCTAGGAACTATAGGTAAATTTTCTGCAAAATGTTCCCAGTACTATTATCAGAGCTGGACTGGATAATAAGACAGGCTTACTTATGAAAAACTCAAGTAAAAGAGTCTGTTGGATTGAAAAGACCAGGACAATCACTTGAAAATATGACAAGGAAAAAAGAAGCCAAAGAAGCAGTGTCAGCTAAAAATTGAGCTAGTGAATTTTATAGCTCTCCAGTGAAGGGGAAGACTCAAGACATAGGAAAAAAAAATCTTTCGCAAGCTCATCCAGGCAAGACAACCAATGATAAGGGACACCAACACACTTGCTTATGTTAGAGGTAAAAAAGGTGTATTGGAAATGAGTGCTGAATTAATTATCAATGCTTGGAGTGATTATTTTGCAAGAGTACCACATGAAGAGAATGCATGAGAGGAATTAAATCACGTAAATCCAACTGGGATGAGATTGGCTGTATTTAGAAGTAGCAAGTCATAAAAGTAGGTAGGAACATGAAAGTGAGGAAAGTCTCTTGATGAAGTGCCAATACATTTGCTGAGGTGACTTGCTACGGAATGCATGTTTGATTGCTTTCCTAGGTCTGAGAAAGTACTAAACCAACGTAAAAGCTTTGCAGACTATATCTTTAAATGTGGAGAAGTATTATGCTTGGCATGAGTTATCCAAGTGAAATGGTGCTGCAGAATATGAAATCTTGGCATAGATTACTGGGAGCATCTGTAGGTAGACTGAAATTTAGATGTGTTAGACAGTTTCAGGGCAGGAAAGAGCAAAAAGCACGCTGTATACATTTTCTTGGAAATTTAGAGAAAAGAGACACCTACTGGAATAGTTTTTGTAGAAATGGAAAACGCACACACTCATGTAATGAGAACAAGCAAGTTAGTCTGGAGAGCTTTGAATGTGCCACTGCTACCAAAAAGGGTGCTCAAAAGTGAGAAAATATGAAAAGAAGTACCACAGAACATGCTATTGCTTAATAAGATGCAAAAGCTTGTGATGGCCTATTAGCTAAATGTTAATAATATCATCACTTTCTCATATAAGCATGAGTTAGAGCGATTGTTGGCAGGGCTGAAGCCTTGATGGGTGGTGAATGGCATCCCCCACAAACAACAGCAATGACAAGACCTTAGGGAAAGCAATTCTAATACCTCCTTCTGATCACTTTTTCATTGAATCTTAGCTCTGTGGTGTAAGTGCAGCTCAGACTGATTCTATTCTTTAGTCTCAGTGTGGGAAATCAGTGTTCCTTAATTTCTGGAAATGGTGCTATTTAGTTGATCAAATGGTAGGCTGCTCTGTAGAAGGAAAAAGGGAAGGAACATGGGATTTTAGTTCAGATTGTTCCAGTCAAAGACAAGTTGGGGGATAAAATAAAAAAGGGGAACCTCATTTGGGTGGCATATATATACCTCAGGACCATATACTAGTAGAATAGACCTAAGATGCAATGAAGTAATTGTAGGAGAGGCCGTAGACCTCAAATTCAAAAAGGATTTAGCAGTGAGTATATTCATAGGAGGTAGCTGGCTACAGACATGGTAGAGAAACCTGCAAATATTACTAACTCCAACCAAGGAAAACTGTACAACGTAAGAACTTTCATGATTTTTGCCTCTTCTCTAAAATATCTATCATTATCAAAAAGTACTGTACCCTTTGGGAAAACTAAGCCCAGGCTCTTCAAACATAGGTAAATAACGTGATATTATAGACATGTTCACTTTCCTCATCTTTTCACAGGAAAAACAGAGCTTGTACTTATACAAAACATATATACAGCCAGACAGTAGAGCATCACGTTGGTTCTCCCATCTGCCTTTTGAAGCATTCAAAGAGCTTTGTTCCAACACCTCCGATGCTCAAAATTATGACCACATCAATCTGATTATGACCATCAGTCAGGCTGCATGTTAAATCCTTCATGAGACAGACATCGTGCCATCCGCGAGCCCTTTGACTGCTTGGCGAAAGGAGCTGAAAGCTGGCTGTAAAAGCTGGACTTTCTGAATGAAGAGTCCACAGCATTTACTGAGTCCCTGACTTCTTCTGCCTACTGCCACCAAATACTAGCTTTGAGATGCTTAGTTTTTTGTGTGATACTGTTTTGTGTGTGGGTAATGCATGACCTTCCAGCTCAGCTCTACAGAGCGAGCACTGTTATTTAAGTATTAGGTATCGTCATGATGATTTTCTGTCACAGACAGAAGATAAAAGCCTTTGAAACAAGACTTTCTCATCAAGCTGTTAACCCTGTGACTAGCTACTGCCTCGTTAGTCCTCTAGTAAGTTATATACTATTTTGGTCTCTGTAATTACTTTCTCTAGCATTAATCTAGTTTACACTTGGCATCAAAAGCCATGGATTTTGCTCACTGTTTTTCTGCAAGAAGAAACAATGCTTTAATATGCAAATCAGAGTGGCAAAGTTACATGAATTTAGTTAGCATGCCCTTGAAGGAAAGAAAGGCTTTTATGAAAAACTCAAGGTTACAGTAGTGTTTCTAAGCCTAATGAAAAAGCTACTTAACCCTTTAGAGCAGATAAGGGGGATTGTTTCCTCATGAAAAAGAAATTATTCTTGTCTAGGATATTAACAAAAATTGAGAGCTGAATCAGAGGGAGGGATGATGTGCAGAAACTGAACTGTGATTTTGACATATTCTGCAGCCTTACGTGTCTTATTTTGTTGGACCAAATGCACATTCAAACTCTAAACATTGTGGTAAAACAACCTGTCCTCGTAGACACACTGTAGGAATCCATCTGGAAAAATACCATGACAAGGTAAGTCTTTCTATGCTAACAGGTGTTACAATCAGCAAATCAAATTGACATCAGTTATGTTGCTATGAGAGAATAGTGGACCATAAGATTTGAAGCCTGACATGGGATGCTGCCATACAGAGTTTTCATAGTTTGCAATGCAGAGCCAGACAAGGAAGATTTTTCTAACAAGTGTGGTTTCCCTTCAGGACTGAAAAGCAATATTGATTTACTGAAATTTTTAGGAACTCTTTAACAAATCCCTGTGCATGTGCTTTTCAAAAAAACCCTCCATATCTAGCTGAAAAGCTCAATTTAAATAGACATTTGTCCTAATTCTGAACTTATTGCTCCCGCCTACCTCACATCTGGGGAGTCTAAAACAAGAGATGCTCCCTGCAACACAAAATATTTATTGTTTGGATGAGCAAGTGAATTCTAGAATCAAGTTTTACCCAGGACAAGGAGCTCTAGCACTCTGTGATGCAAATCCAGTGTTACGGTTTTATAAAGAACAGAGCTCCAGTGTCTATTGAACTTTATGAATTAATCACACTTTATCCACAGTGCTTCCTGAAAATGATAGAAAACTAATTCTTTATTGATTTTCACTGTTAGGCATAAATGTCTTTAGTGAATTACAGAATCACAGAATGACAGAATGTCAAGGGTTGGAAGGGACCTCAAAAGATCATCTAGTCCAGCCCCCCTGCCAGAGCAGGATCACCTACAGTAGATCGCACAGGAACGTGTCCAGGTGGGGTTTGAATGTCTCCAGAGAAGGAGACTCCACAACCTCCCTGGGCAGCCTGTGCCAGTGCTCTGACACCCTCACAGGGAAAAATTTTTTCTTAATATTTTTGTGGAACCTCCTGTGTTCCAGCTTGTACCCATTGTCCCTTCTCCTGTCATTGGACGTCGCTGAAAAAAGCCTGGCTCCGTCCTCCTGACACTCCCCCTTGCCATATTTATAAACATTCATTAATAAAAATAAAAGATTTTTTTTCATAAAAATCATTATAATCCATATTGTACTACTTAGCTCTATCAATATTAAGGAAATTAGAAAAGAAAATAATGCAAATCAGTTATCAAACACATCAAAATAACATTCATCATCCTTTCAGGGGACAACTACAGCAGCGTAAAGAACACAGAGGTACTTATCTTGTCTATCTAGGTTGAATTCTGACCATATTTTAAAGCATCTGTCCTAATCAGAGTCAGCTTCAGCAGACCATAGGAATGGCTTATCTTGTTCTGCTTTTAGAAATCTGAGGTCAAGAAGAATGGCTGAATGGAGCAAAATCTGCATCTGATCAAACACGATACTTTCATTGTCTTATGAGATGCAGTTAGATCCAGCCTTCAACAGGGCTTTTGTCTCACAGGCTACTGAGTCCTTTCCCATCATATTCCAGAATGTAGGAATGCCATGTGGCATTTTCCTCTCCTGCAATCCTTTGATTTTATTGAAGTTTGACCCTGCATTAACAGATGTGCCCAAGGAATTTTTCATTTCCAGCCAAGTAAGGCTAAACCAAAGTTGAGCAGCTTTGTGACTTTGACAGCTGAGAACTGACTAAAGCAATATCTTATTAAAACAATCTCTGAGGCCCTTACCTATAAACTCACAGCCATAGTTGTGCTGGGGAGAAGAACAACAACCACTTGACAACATTTCCTGATTCTTGATGTAATTTTGGCAAGATCTTACATGTGTGAAGGACAGCGATGTGTTCAGAGCTAACCTAATTTTCCTTCCCAAAGCTTGCCGGGCCTGAGAAATGTCATACAGGGGTTCCTTCTGTCCACAGCATCCTCTTCTGGTATACCTCCAGCAGGTGAAAAAAATCAGTATCTCCCTTAGATACCTGCTGTTAACCAGCTTGACATCCCGTCCCTGTTAATTTCCCTCAGGTTGATCGGCTCCTCACTTATCACCTGCTGTTCATGTCTTCACCTACAACTGTTTAATTGGTTACACTTTATCCATCCAGTATTTAGATGAGTATTTTTTGCTCCTGCTGGCTGCTGACACGACACAATTGCGCAAGGCTAAGCAAAACCTCAGCTAAGGCACATCAATTCTAAGACGGCCGAAGAATGATGGATAATGAAGTTGCTGTTACAAAAGTTTCTAGGATGATTTTCGCAAATACTGCTAAAATGGGTTCAAGATCAAACAAATCCAGAAAAGTCCTGAGGCTTAATACATTCTGTTATTGTTATAAAGCTTAAAACTTACTATTAATATAAATGCATAATTTCTATTAATATTAATATTATTATTGCTTGGCAGCCTTGTTGACCTTGTCCTGTCCCAGTGTCTGAACTCAGTGAAGTCTTGGTTCCTCCACAGCTCTCCTTGGCTCTTGAGCCTCTGTCAGTGTCACCCACGTGTGTGACAAGCCACATTTGTCCTGCCACCACTCAGATGTGGCCAAGAACCACCAGAGGACAAACTGCTGCCGAGCCCTTGTCAGTCCCATCTTCTCCAGGACCCAGTCCTGACCAAAGGCACTGAAAACACCCAGCAAGCTGCATATCCAGCTGCACGGTGTTGTGCAAAGACCTGAGAGACTCAGTGCACCTCTGCCCCTCCTGCAGGCACTCTGCCTTTCATCTCTTTCTGTGGTTAGGGGAGCTCCCTTTCCAGCTGGCATTTTAAACAGTCTCAGGACCTTTGCCGCGCAAGTCTCTTCCATTACATCAAACTGGTTTGACTTCATTAAGCCTCAGTTAACGTCACTTCACGGTGGCAATATTTCTTATCTTGCTTATTGACCCAGGTAGAATAACTAGTCAAGTCTGCAAGGGCTTGACTGGCAGTAACAGGAGCACAGTTACAGTGGGTACGTTTAAGGAGGTGGCTAACAAAATGCTGGCTTCAGCACCCTTCAGAGGCGTGGGGAAAAAAATTAAGCTGGCAACTTTTTTGCCGTTAATAAGGTAAATCCCGCTTTGCCTTAGTGTACACATGGCCTTAGAATATTTTACTGAAAGGGAGACAAATGAGAACGCAATAAAAAGATGAACACAGCAACCAATCGTGCCCCATAGCATGCTGTGCCTTGCTCTGCCAGCTACTCCAGGCTTCCCTGCTGTTTCTGTTATTGCAGCTTATCACAAAACTCATATGACGCTTAGGCTCCCCAAAGTCTTTACATAGAGGCCAGTCCTAGAACAGTTCCTTCATTTTACAGTTTTACTATACAAGTCATAAGCCAAAAAAAAATAAAAAAGTTATTTGATGTTTTCCTTTTGCTTAGAGTGTAACTTCTGCATCCCACTCTATCCCACCTAACTGGCCTCGCCATCCATACACTTTCCCCCCCAGTCACAGTGAAATGACAAGTACCAGCTATCCCTGTTACAGGCCAGCCCACTCGTCACTCCACTTACCTTCCTTTCTCTCCACCACATCTTCGTAGAGTACTTCTCCCTTTTTTTAGCTGCTTTTCCCCTCTGGAACAATTTTGCAGGTAGAGTTTCTAGCTTTTAGGCATCAGTCACCAGATGTATCCAGATGGCACAGAAGAGCAAGGAGCACCTGGTACATTGTAGTTAATAGTGGCTGAATTACTCCAATTTGTCTATGAAGAAATTGCCCCAAAGTGTTCCTGCTATATAAGAAAATCTTCTTCTATTGCCTGTTAGCCAAAATCACATAAGGAAACTATTTTGGAGCTCACACACCAAAAAAACCCTAAAGCTAAGATGTCATTAAACAGTTTTAGATGCTCCTAGTTCCAGCCAGTGATTTATTTCAAATAGGTTGGGGCAGTCACATCCACTTTCTGCTCCTCCAGCCTTCCAGCACTACATGGGGTGGATGAAGGTCTTGGAGGAAGGCGCAGGAGTTTGGTTGTGACAAGACGCAGACCTCCTGTTTTGCTTCCTGAACACACACCTCTTTGCTGAGATTTCACGAAAATATTGGTGGCCATACCGTGGGGCTCCATCGGTGCCTTGACAGACGGCCTTGTGAGAGGCAGTAAGTGCCATCAGCAAAGCACGGAGTAAATCCCTGGAAGTAAAAGAGTCCCAGTCTTTCTGGAATATTTCATGATTTCTGGACATGGTATTGGAAGCACAATAAATGACTGTGTAGTTAATTTCCCACTATGTACATCTCTTAGTTCAGTGGGTCAGGCTTAGCGGTGACTGAAGTTCTGGTTTATAAAACTGCTTTTGTTTTTTAAATCAAAGTTGATGCAGAAGACAAACATCATATTTAAACTGTTGCATGGCAGAGACAAAATGAATAACAGACATCATATGTCACTTTAGGAAGCAGGTCCAAAATCTTCCTGTTTAATTTTGCCGATTTGCACAATCATTAATTGATTATGTATAGTATTCACAACTATTCTGATAGATCTGGAATTTTACAGTCGATTAGCGTACAGAATTTCAGTTTACATCACAGTGTTGTTAAACCAAATCATTACCTTAACCTACACGTGTATATCAAATTTTATGAAGTCAAAACAACTTGTCTCTAACTGTTTTTTTCAACTAGCTATATTAACGTCACTTTTCTTTTTACTTAGTCAAAACACATTCCACAGATAGTTATACCAAAAATGTTATTGCCCTAAATGCTGTTTATCAAAATTGAAAAAAAAAACCAAACCAAAACCACCCTGCAAGCCAAAAATGTCCAAACCACAGACTGTAGCTGTGGGAATGGCAACTCCCACTTTTCCCTGTGTTAACTGAAGCTCTAATTCTCTTCATCTCTGGCTACCAACTTCCCATTCCCTTCTTACTGATGTAAAATACATTACTCACGCCCATATGCTGGTTCGGAGTCCTCCTCCTCCTTGGTGGAGGCTGTGCAGTCACCTGCGGGCAGTGTCAGTCAGTCTGTCATTCAGGCAGTCTGGCCACACCCGAGCCCAGCTCAAGGATGTGTGCTGCTGCCCATGCTTTAATGCGCCAGCAAAACAGGCATATTTGAAGTTTCCAGCTGTTTTTTTTGGTTATTTTATTTTAAAATTTGAGCAAAATGCAAATTTTGTTCAGGAGATACAATTATCAGTTTCTACTAACTGCGGTTTGTTTTTTTTGTTATTTTTTTTTTTCTCTCACACTTATAAGAACAGAATGAGTTGCTGACATGCAAGCATTGGCTCTGCAGCTGGGGTTTGGTGATCAGAGACACATTGTTCAACTATTGCATATAATGCAAATTCTCCTGCCTTCTGCCATCTCAGTAAAAAGTCAAACCCAGGGTAGCTTAGAGGAAGAGGCTGTGGATATTCTTCTTGAGGGTGTAAGTCTCTTTTAAAGGGACATAATCTGCTGCGGGTGATGTTAGACTTCATAGAGCAGCTGCTCCTTTTTTTTTTCCTCTCTCTCTAAGTTGATGTCAAACAGAGGTAATAATTGATTGTGCCTGTTTACAGTAGCCTGAGTTCTCTACCACACATTCTCTATTCACCCTTGAAGTGTTACTGTCTTGATGTGTTCATGTTCATGTTCATGTGAAATAAGTAACATATGTAAAAAGCAACCCTATAGCCACTGGGCTGTGTATAAATGAAAAGGCTTAAATGAGTTAATATTCTAACTAACTGAGTTTGTGAAAAATGGTAAATCAGCAAACCACTGCTATTTTGCTTTTCTATTTTTAGTGCCAAGCTTCAGATTTTGTTTGTCTGGAACTATCTGTCTGGCTACTGAAATTATCTGCAACGATCGGTCAGTGCAAGTACTTTTTATCTATGTCACTCACAGTAGTGAAAATAAAATTACAGAGAGCCAAAGGCTGTATAGTAAATTTTGACAGACAGGTACTAGCAAATAACTTACTTTTTTTTCTCCTTTCAGCTATTAGAAGGCTGCAGTCTCTGGTGTGCTGACAAGAGCAGCCTTCATGTTCTCATCTTTTGAGAAGGTTGCACCAATTTCTCACCTGTTTTCACTTGGGACCTGATCCATGGCTTCGTGAAGCTCATTGAAGTCTTTCCAGGAACTGCTGTGAGCTTTAAAATTAGGTGTAAGCTAAAGGTTTACACTTTGAAATGTTTAACATATGCTTTCCTCCAGCAAAGAATGCCCACCAATGCCCACAGAGGAAGGAAAATGCTTTTAAAAATGCATTAACCGTGACATGGTCCTGTTCAGCACAAACCACGGCAATACTAAAGTGAGTCTGATGGGGAATTGGGTTTAAAAATAATGCATCGGTATGGCATCTTGCTAAAGTGCTGTGCCTGGCTATCACCAGTACTCACACATGTGCCTTAGTGGACTTGTGGAGGGATGGTGGTGTGCTCATCTTCAGAACGATGTGGCCCAATCTAGATGGTGTAAAACCCAGGGAGGCCCTGGGGAGAAAGAATTTGAAGGGCTTGACCCTCAGAAGAGTGGAGCAAGAGTTAGGAGCAAACGTTCCTAACCTAGGCTATCAAAAGACTTCATAAGTCAATGCTTTTCTCATTTTTATAAAGTTGTCTGAGAAGCGGGGATGCCCACCCTCTCCACAGGTGGTGGCTGCAGGCTTCAGTCCCCTTGCCTGGGGATGAAACTCATCTCTCACTTTCAGCCTAAATGTCTGAAACGGCTGAAATGGTGTTAGGCCATTATTTAAGAACTTCCTAGCTCCCTGGAAAGGAGCCATCAGTTACCAATTCTTCAGTAGATGTTTGTGGCCTCCAGTGCTGGGCTTTGAGTTGCAAGTGGCTGGAGTGGTTCCCCTGCAAGTCCAGCCCCAGCCCTGGCAGCTCAGGACCCAGCTGAGACACCTCCTGTACCAGGTAGTGCTCAGCTGATACCAAAGGGCCTTTGCAAGCTGGGTCCTTGTTGGGATTGTCCTGTGTGCACCACGTCCATGTACCTGCTGGGGGGGACCATGCCCTGCCATTAAGGGTGGTGGGGTGAAGGGGGTGGTATGCAAAAAAAAGTTACTTCTGTTTTAGCTGTCTAAAGTCTTTTTGACCTAGTTTTAAAGTCTTTTGTGAAGAGCCTCATTGCTCTCCTCTCACAGCAGCAAGCAATCCCTGCCCTCATGGCCAACATCTGCTGGCAGAAGCTGCCAGTGCCCTGTGGTGACCTGTGATTTCCTGCTGCTGCTCCCTCCCACTGTTCTAGCATAAAACTTTGTGTGCATCGTGTTGCTGCTATTAAATGTCCCGTACTTTAGCTTGTTAGTAATATTTGATGATCTCAGTGCATAAAATCTCTTGTTGGGTCCATTCCACTGTTAGTGATCATGGGTGTGTACACGCACAAGCTTGGAGTTTCTGTATTTTTAGGTCACTTGTTTCTTCCCTCCTGCCACTTCCCTCCACCTCGCCCCAGCCTTTGGATTGCTGTCTCCATCCATCCCACGCCTCTCACTACTCCCTGTGATACAAGCAGTAAGACTAAACTCAGAGCTCTTTCTGCCTGTTGGCAGGAGAGGATGAGTAACAGGGACGGAGGAGCTGAGAACGCCTCTCTTGCAGCGCACCGGCTTCCACAGTCTGTGCTGTGCCAAAGTAAAAAAAAAATAAAAAAGAAAACAAGTCAGAGTTTCTGATTCGAGTTGCAAGTCTCCCCAGTGAGATGCTTCTGCAGACTCAGGCAGCCAAGTCGCAGGAAAATATTCTTCCCGAGCTCTGACACGCACCAGGCACTGGGGCTTCCAGCAATGCACAAGTAAATTTACAGCTCTCTCCATGGTCTATCCAACAGTGGGGCCAAGCCCATATTTTTTACAACATGTTCCTACTGAGTGCCACCAGCCTTGAGCTGTTGAGGTTTTTCTGCAGGTGTAGATAAACTATCTCTCTGTAAGTGGTGGCAGCGGAGCTCTTGCAGCCAGTTAGGGGTGAATTAGGTGTTCTCAAAAAGACCCTTTCCCTTCGCTTGCTGTTGTGGAGTGGATTGTGATCATAAATCTGGTGGGGAGGGAGTGGGGAGTGAATGATTTGAGAGCTGGAAGTTAGCTACCCGATTAATATTTAAAATAAGAAAATGGCAAGGGTTTGTTGGCTGTGTGAAGCTAGGCATCAATCTGAGTCAACTTCTGAGTTTAAACATATTGCACTATGACCAGTGATTCTCCACAATACAGTAGGATTTATTAATAGAAAATATGTCAATATGAGCTTGTCTTTGTACATGTTAGCAACATGTACAGTGAAACACATTTTTTTTCTCAATCTCTATTGTTATAGTTCGTTTGTGTTATCTGACATAACCATTTATATTTTGGGCTTAAATATGTTATTTGTCAAAATGTACTTTCAGTGTTAATATACCTTTAAAATCATAGTTTATCTTTTAAATATTGAATTCATACTATTTTTTTTTCAAATCAATATTGCTCATGTTAGTGCAAATTTGTTAATCTTGAGATAGGTTAACCATTCCTTCCAGACCATAAACAGCATTTAATAAAACAGTGAGATTTATATAGCTCTACACAGCTGAACAGGATTCTAATACGAAGCTTGTTAAAAAAAAAAAAATCCGACATTTTACAGTACATCAATTGCATTTTATACATTTTTTTTTTGGAACAGTTTTGTTTCTTCTCTATTTCTGTGTGTCATCTAGTACAAGAATGAAGGGAACAGCAATAGGTAATGATACTTTCCGTAATAATAAAAAGAATGCGTCATATATATCTTGTTCAGTATGGCAGCAGTGTTGGATTTCCAAGCCTGGAAAAGAAGCCAGGTAATTCAACACATTCTAAAAATTCAGTACAGCAAGAGTGAGTGTTACCAGTCGGAGCACTTGCCACTACAGAAGAATGGAAACAAAACAGCACAACGTTTAGACAAAAGGTATTTTATGCCACTTCATCGATTCAGAATCTCTTACTTGAGCAATGGTCAACATTTGATTCCAAGTAATTCCTAAGAGGAGCTGAAAGGGGGCAATGTGGGCATCTCAGTAGCCTGAAGAAGGGAAAGAAACCAAATTTACTATAACTTCCTAAGAACTTCAAACAGAACGACGTATCCCCTGGGCCTGTTGGCAATCCTGCACCTGGAGAACTGCACCAGCTTGGTGGTTATCAGGCAGTCAAAAAGAACTTCGAGTTGCGAGTGACATTCTTTATTAAAAAAAAGTTTTTATACTGAAAATGTGCTTTGTTCAAAAGAGCACTGCAAATGTCACTTATTAAAATCAATGTAATAAATAAAATATAAACAACCTGTGTCCAAAACTATGAATAATATTTTTATCTACCTCACTATACATCTGGCCCACTGTGCCCCTCCCACCCACCCTTTCTTAAATTTTTTAAAAATTTTTTTGCATGCGATTTTTTTTCCTCTTGTTTACTACAAAGAGCAGATAAGGTTACATATCGTACACCGGGAAAAAGATTAAACTATAGTCCTAGATTACCGACAAACCAATTCTACATCACAAATACCTGCCTGCATGAACTACGCGGGCTGTGTCCTACAGAGCGGCAGATGACTTGCGAGAGACTTTTCCCCCTGCACACAGCCAGAAGTGTGCCAGGTGGTCTTAAAGACTATTACAATGACTAACCACAGAAATGTCTGCAACGTAAAACAAATTCCTTAATTGTAATTTAAGCAATTTACAACTACCCCCATTTGCGGTGGGTCTTATGCTGTGAAAAGTGTATGCTGGGCTGTTGCCTGAATCAAAGAAATGAAGAAATGCTAGATTCTTTCAATTTTTTTTTTTTTTTCACTTCCAGAATCCCAAGAGCTAAGACGAATACACCAGCTTTTCTGGCATTATAGCCTAGCTTCTTTTTTTTTTTTTAATTAAAAAAATTCTCTGTCCCTTACAGTTTTTATTTTTTAGGGTTTTCCATTAAATGCACAGAAATGGTCGATATCTTTCTTATTTGAGGAATGTGTTCTGGGTGTTGGGTTTTCTATTTGGCATGAGTTAAAATAAATGATTGTCGTAATGGTTCAGGAGTTGGACCCTTCTGTAGCCTGAAGAGTTGGACACTCCAGATTTAAGTCTGTTGGGACTTTGATTTCCATTCCCTCAGGGAGATGGCAAGGTCATACTCTGCCTTCCTTGAGCACTGGCTGGTTGGTGGCTGGAGAGTAATGAAATTTCCGCAAGAGAAGACCAAGGGACGCTATTTTGAAAAGAAATGGCACCTAAGGGTGAACGAGTCAGTGAAAAAAAATCCGATAACCCCATCCTTTTTGAGTATGTGGCCTAACAATTTTGAATTGCTATCAAAGCTTAAGAGAGTGAGTAAGAGAAAGCACATACTGGAGTTTCCACTGTTGAAAAAAACTGAAAATGAAAGTTGAAGCCTGAACAAAGAAAAACATTGGATGAAAAGAAGTCTTATGCCACACAAATGCACACACTCAAACACACACACGCACACGGAATAACTATGCATACGTGGACACACACAAGTAAGAATGTGTATTTGTATGGTATGTTCTTGGAAATAGACATTCTTAGCAAATATGGATGACAGATCAATTGTAATTTATTTTCTTTTAACACTGTATCATCATAAAGAAAACTGGTATAAATGAAAAAAATCTATTTCAAATATCTACATCTAAAATTTTAGGCAGTGAAAAAGCACTTTGTTGACAAGGAGTGTGGAATGATGAATGTTAATTGTCAGAAACTGCTGAATGCCTTTTTTTTTTAGTTGCCACAAACAAATTCACATATCAGAACAAACAATACTGCTAAATATTCCTTTTTGTTTTTTTTGATTTTTTTTGATTTTTTTTTGTTAAAACGCACCGGGGAAAAGAAAACAAAAAACTGGAAATTCATACATCTTCCAAAATTTGAAATTGAAGCAATATTTAGAACCATAGATGAAGAAACACTGTGGCATTGGTGTAATATACACAATGCACTTGTTTTTTTTTTTTTATCTGTAATGTACATCAAATACTTTACAACAATGCATTAACAAAAGGCAAGAAACATCTTGCTGTACAGAGGAAACCCCAAATGCAACTTGAAGCCTAGATTCACAATGAATGAAGATATTAAACAAAGTGTGAGAAGCTGTTCCCCATAAAGTATGTACGCTGATCAGTTACTTGTGCTTAACTCTTGACCCACATCCACTGTCATGTTCTCCCTCCTTCCTTCAGCCACATTCAATATACGGCACCGAACATTAGACTCTACAGGCCAACAGTAAAGTTGCCTCACACTGTAAAATATATATATGTATATATATATTTCTTTCTAATTACTCCCAGGTTTAGCTTTCTTATCTTTTAGCCTTCTAAAAAAATCTCTTAATTTTTTCCATACTGGTTATCTGGGCCTTCCTATGGAACAGGCTTTAACAAAACTAAATTTGCAGGAAAAAAAATGTCTTGTGGTATGCATGCACATGCACAGTTCCTGGAGCTTTTGTATCTGCCCAAGTCTCACACCCAGGAGTCGGGAGAGGCTGGATAGTGGCTTGTTTCATAGTTAAGTTCACTATAGGGACGAGCAGCTGAATAGAAGTCGACGTAGTTGCCAGTGGACTTTAGTCCCAGGTGCATGTTGTATTCGCTTGCAGGTGGGCGATGATGCACTTGGTCCTCAAAGAAGGACTCATCATAGTTTCTTGTTGAATTCTGAAACGGCTGATATGGTTCATAATCTTTTCTGCTGGCCTCCTGTGGAACTGGCTGTGTTGAAACCTGAAAGACAGTATCACCCACTGCTTGTTAGATACAACTGATTGTGGGCAATGGGATGACACGTGTAAATCTCACTTTTGTTTATTGTGCTGGAAATACAAAGTTGTGCATTATCTTAATGTCTGCCAAAGGTATTGCTTGGTAGTGAATTAATTCCACAGCTTTGCCATGTCATTATTTCTCTTTACATTTATTTAGTCAATATTATTAGATACATTTATTTATTTATTTCTGCTACAGATGCTTGTTTACATCAGAAGCAGTTTAAGCATCATAATTTACTGTTACTTTCATAACTATAATCTGCGTATAACTTTGTCTACTTTTCAGCAGGTATTACACAAGCATTGGTGGCCAGAACTTGGCCTTGAAGAATCTGAACAGAAGCAATATAGACTCCCAAGATGCTTAAACATTTTGCAGCTGCCTCTGCCACAAGTGAGATTGAGGGTGACACAAATCCCCTTAAGAACCATTTATAGTCTTCAGGGCACCAACATGAGAAAATTTCAAGCAAAGTGCCCTGAAATCTGTTCTGCTACTGTTAAGCAGAACCATCTTCTTACCACCTCCTCAACACTTCCATGTTGGCAAAGTTGTTTTGTTGTTGTGTTCCAGTAAGTTTCCTTGAAGCTGAAATATTTAAGACATGCAGAAAAAAAAATCACATGTGATTCCCCAACCTAAGTTTGCTGTGAATTTTTTTCAGACAGCCCTAGAGAGTCTCTGTTTTTATAGCTGGGACTTAACGCTATCTTTCACTCCATGCCACCTCCCTAAGTTTAGGTAGACTTTGTGATTGCAAAATGATATCAGATGGTCATCACTGGGAACGCTGATGCTCAGATGTTGGCGTCAGGAGATCTTGTAGATCCCGCTGACTTTGTTAGCACTGCTCCTTCAAGATGAAAGAAACAGTTGTGCTGCTACGGCCCAAACTCTGTGAAATTCTTTCAAAGTATGTTGGTTTTGGTCTCTATGCACAGAGTGCAAAACGCTGCCTATGTCCATTGCATTTAACCATCCTCAAAGTGATCTTACATGACTGAACCCAATATCAGAACTGTCCAAGGGAGTGTAACTACTCTAGTTTCTATTTCTGCCATTGTTGTCAAGGTGTGCAACACCTTCAGCCCTTTGTTTCATTTCACATATTCAAACCCAGGTATTTCATCCTGGACACAGGAGAAAAATTCTATAGGAAGCAACCTATTTATATGCCAAAAAGTTAGAGATGATCAATTATGGAGTAGAAAATAGGGGGCTGAAGTAGTATTTCTGAGTTCTTTTTAGTTAAAAATACTCTTTCTGATGCATCACTCAAAAACCTGACATTTCATTGAGAAAGCAAGTGAGAAAAAGTGGAAAATTGTTGGCTTTTTTGTTTGTTTCTGAACAAACTCTCATCCTGAAAACCAAATTAGTTGATTCATGATGGCAGTTAGAGTTCACCTGCTGTTACAACACCTCATACCATTATTTTCTCTAAACACTCTATTAATTAGAAGGGTTTCATCTCTTTAAATGCAATAAAAGCAAAAGCACCTTCATACACTGAAGTGGCTCACACAAAGAAATAATATGGTGCACCACAGAAGGAGGGAGGTGATCATGCCCCTGTACTCGGCACTCGTGAGACCTCACCTCGAGTACTGTGTCCAGTTTTGGTCACCACAGTACAAGAAGGACATTGAGGTGCTGGAGCGGGTGCAGAGAAGGGCAACAAGGCTTGTGAGAGGTCTGGAAAACATGCCCTATGAAGAGCGGCTGAGGGAACTGGGTTTGTTTAGTCTGGAGAAGAGGAGGCTGAGAGGAGACCTTATTGCCCTCTACAACTACCTAAAAGGAGGCTGTAGTGAGGCTGGTGCTGTCTCTTCTCTCTAATTACTAATGACAGGACAAGGGGAAATGGCCTCAAGTTGCGTCAGGGTAAGTTTAGATTGGATATTTGAGGAAGTTCTTTACTGAACGAGTGGTGAGGCACTGGAACAGGCTGCCCAGGGAGGTGGTGGAGTCACCAACCCTGGAGGTGTTTTAAAAAAAAGTAGATGTAGCACTTGAGGCTATGGTGTAGTGGTTAGGTATGCTGGGATGAAGGTTGGACTAGATGATCTTCAGAGGTCCCTTCCAACCCCTAACATTCTGTGATTCTGTGAAATACTGGTTAATTAAAAAAAATAAAGAGAAATGGGGGCACAGAATATCATAAACTCTCTTCATGTTAAGTTTATGGCTTAAATCTGCAGTATTAGTCCCTTAAATTGAAATTTCAGATAACCTACTAAAAACTTTCAGAGCAAAGTCTTTTTCCTTTTGATTTTACTAAACATTCCTTTACCTGTCTAATTCTAGTAACAGTTGTCAGCGCTTTCCTTACATGTTTTCGGCCTTATTTTTCCAGTTGAAAAATCCCTAAGTTTTTCATGTTACATAGGGAAGTTGTGAAAATACTAAGGAGTGGCGTTAATTAACGACAAAGTAGCATTACATGTAATAATGAAACAGAAGTCTATGGCTACAGAAAGATGTCCGTTTCCCAGGGGCTGAGGAGACACTGTACTGGAAATACCAACCATATGAATGCCAGACCCATCAATACTGCAACGGCCCTTTTTCTGTGAGTGCATTAGCTCGGCACCCATGCTGCCAGTTCCATTTTTGTAATGCCTGCCTTATCCAGATGCACTTACTGCTTTCTGGTTTTCAGGAACAGGACATTTTTTAAGAGTACCAAAGCTCTAGACCAAATGGTTTGGATGTATATATGTGGCAAAGTGTCCTTGACAAGGAAACATTGTTTATTCTCTTGGCCATGACTGATGCATACTTTAAAAAACAAACTAAAAGCCCTGTTGCAGTCATGCTAAATGGCAAATCTAAGGGCTTTTGCTACACCTCAGTCCAGTGCACGTGACCCTGCAAGAGATACAGGCAGTTCTTTCTCCAGGCATGTTTCTGCTAGGATGCCTCAGCACACGAGCCGTGCTGTGTCAGCAGTAGTGCTGAATTTTATGATGGCTATGCTCCTGTAATGAGATATGGCTGGACTTCACCAAATTCCTTGACATGGGGCATTAAGAGACACCAGAGCCAGTAGAAGCTAGCTAGCTAGCTAACTAATGTTACCTTCGTCTTTGTAGCAAGTATCACACATATCCAGAATTTTAAAGGCATTCCGGTCCCAAATCCCTGCCAATTTCATTATGTGTTACATATTTTAGAAGGATAATTTTTGCGCATATGCTGTTACAACCTGCTGGACGCTTTTTGAAACTTGGGCTGAAACTACCCATTCTCATGCAGAACACAGCTCGTCTGAAAGCAGTGGAATTGCTAGTGTGTGCCCAAGCAGGTGACTCGGTTCCTCTAATCCAGTTTTACCAACTTTTGTGATATTTTTCTTCATTTACATTTAAGGTGTTACGCTTGTCTTCTGCCACCTGGGACAGTAACATTTTAGTCTCCGTACTTACCTGGTTATGTTTGATATCTTCAGCAGGTGCACCATAGGAATTCCTGTACAAAGTTGAGATTCCCGTGTTCTGAGCTGGAGAGAGAGCAAAAAGGAAGGAAAAAGCAGGTTTACCAAACATACCTTTTTGGCCTCAAAGTGAATTCTTAAGGATTCATTTAAACACATTATACAATGCCTGTCCCCCCCTCCCCCTCAAATGTTTAAAAGCATCTGCAGACTTCTATTTTCTCTTCCTCTCACTAAACAGTCATAATCTTTGCTTTCATCTACATGCATATACACGGCATATACTTTTTAATGGGAATAGGCAGTAAGTCACGTTCATATCAATCTTGTGCTCTTCACATATAAAATAACAAAATAATCTCAATGGTAAAAGGTGTTATGTCATGTTCCCACCCATCCTGTGCACTTCACATACAAATCAACAAAATCATTTCATATACATCTAGTATTTGGTAATATATTTCAGGTTATATATGGCATTTTATATGACACATACACTAAACAGGTAACAGCTGTACACACTGAAAGTAAAAATCATTTCAGACCTTTCACTTCATTTGGATGATGCGGATTATTTATCCTATAGTGCTTTTGCTACATTGCAAATTTATTAATGGAAAAAACGATTAAATGCTACTGAAAGGTAAGTTATGGAAAAAAGTAATACGTTGTTTTACTGACGAGGTCTGGCAAAGATAGACTCAAATACATGAACTGCGGTCACTTTCTTCTCAGATGCCCGAATACTAAAATGCACAGACAAAACTGAGCTACGAGTTTGAAATCAGAACTAATTATAAAGACAATGATAACATCATTCCGTTTTGCAAAAATTTATTTCCCACTTTGCTCTCAAAAACCCACATAAACAGCTAAGGATTTTTCTTGCAAATTTGACTTCACTGATCACTTTGATTTGGCTATCTAGCTGAAGCTTAGTTTTGTGTTAGACTTAGAAAAATTGTAGTTATTTCTCATATTTGAAAGAATATGAAGGTAGTAGTTTGTGTGCCTGATGTTGTTAATGTGCATATGTTATTAATTTTCCAGACATTATAACCGATGATCTAATGCTGTCATGAGAACTCTCATTATAAAAGCATGTGCCTGAAAGTCAAAATTGAATAGTTGTTAACCAAAGCCATCAGTGGAATTGAAATATGTTGCTCATGCGACTTCTCTCAGATCTCTGTGCAATGGTATAAAACCTGGAGGCCTCAAGAGTTGCTTTTAATACCTTCATAACTCAAAAACTTTGAGGGTGAGGACTAAGCATCAGAGCTGAAAGCTGGGTATGGGATCCATGCTAGACACATCATTTGAAAGAACCACAGTTACTGGAGAAGTAACCACTCTTTCTTCCTTTAGCAACTTGCTAGCATGGACCCCAGCATGTACAGCTGCCTCTGCCTTTCCTCCTGCCACTGCACCCTCTCTGGAGAAAGAAATGGCATGATCTTCCGTCCAAGTTTACTGTAATATGCTAATTCTGAGCTTCACATCTGCCATGAGTTCCACGCTGATGGTGTAATTTGTTTTAGAGTTTGGTGCACTGCTCTATGTTGCTGTTTTACAGATGGTGCTCTTAAAGATCTCCAGCGTGTCCCTGAAACAGGACAAAGACAGGACTTTGGTGGGGTGAGGAGCCCTATCAGCTGGAAAAAGAGATTCTTCCTTTCAAAATCATTAAGTAATCGTGGTGAAAAAAACTCATGTTTCTTGAAGATCTGGATGCAGATACTGAGATAGTGCATAGTCCTTGAATTGAAAAGAAGTCTCCAAAGAATCTTTGTAGGTTGGAAGAATACAAACTCTTGTAATAGATACTGGCTGATCTCTTCCAGTGGCAGGTACTCTTAATTCCACCTGCGTGCTAATGGGTGGCAACAGATGGAAATGGTGACCACTTGTTTTTGGACACAGATGTTAGAGCCGAAGGGTCAATCTGCAGAGGTTCTCTCTGTTCAGGCTGCATTTTGCCACCTAACTTGAGTGATGTGTGAGACTTGACTGTTTTTTCAGTGGTTTTTATATTCCAGCTGCATCTTCTGCTTTAGTGTTTGAAAATCGCCCTCTTGATAACATCTTTTGGTATTAGAGGAGTTCGCATCAGCACTGCTATTTATGGTGCATCTCGTGACAGCCTAACTCTCAGTAGTACAACAAGCCAGAGCTTTTCTTGATACTACCCTTTTCATGCTCTTTTTCTGATTTTCTTTTGCTCGTCCCACAAAGTGCTAGAAGTTGAATTATACAAATTTCTTTTTAAGATCTAAAGATACTTGAAGTTTTTGTTTCAGCCACACACTTTGTGAAGTTCTACCTCTTGAAAAAAATGAAAGTGGCATTCAATGTGTTGAACTCTTATAAACAGAGGAAGTATTTCATCTAATTGTTTTGTTTTCATGTGTATAAATGGCAAGATAAGTGGGCTTGAAGCTTCATGCATGCAAATTCTTAGTCAGGCATGGCTGACTGAACATATTCAGTCCAGACAGGACAATACTGGTTGTTTGATGTGGAGAATAAAAGACTAGTATAAGGTGTAACATCTGAAGATTTTATCAAGTGTCTGATGAAAAAAGAAGGGAGAGAATGAGCTAGATGGATGGACAGATATTGTGCGGTTAGTATCTGATTTTTGCTAAAATTATCAGAGAGAAAAAGAGGTTAATGAAATAATTTTCTTTGTTAAAACATGGCGAGAGAAGGGAATGGGATACAAGGAGGAAGAGATGGAGATTTTCCAACAGCCACATTTCTTTACAGAGATGTAAGAATTTAGCTGCATAGGAAATGACTTGAGGAGTGATGAGTGTGCATTTGTGTATTTTATACAGTATATAAACATAAGTACATGATAGTACTGAAGAGGTACTTGCTACTAGGCATAATTGTGAAGATTTTAAAATGAGCATTATGATCAATGTGCAGTACTTTTTGGTTGCATTGCATGAAGAATGTTATAAAAAAAACCCCTTCCCTTTTCCCCCTGCTCAGTTTTCAAGGTAATATTGGTTAAAGAAAAAAATCCTATAGCTCCTCCCCACAGCAGTTTTCTGCAAAGCTGACAACAGCTTTGAAAATTATGTCACTCAGTGGCTCATGTGAGAAAGGTATCCCTGACCAAACCCATGGCCATATATCCCAGTTACTTCATTCATGTTTTAACATTCAGCCTTCAGTTCTGTAAGTACTTATTCTGAACACGTTTACAGACACTTTGAAATAACAAGGTGCCAGCCTTTTGCCCTCAGAAACACAGACTAGTAGTAAGAAAGGAAAGCTCAGCTGGACATCCTCATTTGGTGTTGCATAACCTGCTTTTTCTGCTAGAAGCCGCAGGACTCCGTTTTCTAAAATTTAGTTTAAGACAGTAAAGGAAAATGTGTCTGTGCCTCGCAAATCTCAGCTAGCAGAGATCATTACCTGTCACTACCACTGCCACCTTCCTGCACAGTGAAAGATGAGGCAAAGGCATGAGAAAAGATTACAGTGTATCATGCTCTTTTAGAGTAATAATAAGTTCAAGTAGCCCAAGCACCTGTAGCTATTGTAACAGATGACGGTGGTTGGTTGTGTTCTGAATGCACAGAGGCTTGAAAGTTAAGTTTAAACAACAAAAGTATAAATGATTAATTCTTAACAACCAAAAGAAAATAAATTAATCAGAAATTTTTTAGAAGTAAAGACACAGGGTCCAGACTCTGATGCACATATTAGTTCAGTGAGGCAAAGTAAAAGAAACTCTAGAGTAGAGGTCTCATCATAGTATACAGTAACCTTATCTTCCCCGTTCTGAAGGAAAACACCATGACATCAGTAATGTTATCACATGTGCTTACAGTTCCTGTTTTTTCTTAAAAGGAATATCATCATTTTTGTCTTTAAAATATACTTCAGGTCATAAAATTTTAGTACTAGTTATTATTATTTACAGAGAAGAGAAGATAGATAGCAAAAAATATACAAGACATCATAAACCTGTGAATAGAAGAAGACAATGAGAACACTGATACTGTTCATCTATTTTTTAGCTGTCCCCGTGAAATCAATATAAGTTATCATCTTCAGCCAAACTGTTTACTTCCATAGATTCTCCTTTTTCACAGAGGTTTCCTGATAATCTGCCACAGTGGCAAGTAGCCAACATTTCTACTTTGAAAATCCTTCAAAAAACAATTCAGTCCCAGTCAAGAGGTCATAAAATTTCTGAACTATAAACTGAGAAGAGCTTTGGAGAAGAGCATGGAGACAGTCATGGATAAATAGGGACTACAGCTGTGGCTCTACATTCTGTGTAAAACCTAAGTCAAAGAAAGCTTTGTGTAATACATCAGCTTGGCACAACATACATATATGCCAGGTTGAACCCAAGAAGACATTTATCTAAGTCCAATATGCTCTGTGGATGTATTAGGTGCAACACCCTGTCTGATGCACAAAATGAAATACAGGCATTGCAATGAACTTGCTGCACAAACTTGTATTAGGCCATCCAAGTAAAGCCAAAGTGTCTCACAATTAAAATCACAAATGCTGATTGAATACTGTTATTTAATGGAGTATTTATTATTTAATGAGCTACAAATATGTTACAAGAACTTCATGTTTAATGTTGATGAGCAAGACTGCTTCTGCCATCTTCTTTTGTTCTTAAAACGGTGCTTAATATTGCTTAGACCAAATGAGCAGAGATTTGGTGATCTGAAAGAAAGAGAAAGTTATTTGTTAATTCCATATTCATCTATACAATGGTCATGTAAGATTGTGAAATATTATTACACTTTTCAATTTGATTTTGGTTTTTATTTATCTCACTGAGCTCAGTAGCTGGAAAAATAGTCAATAGCTGAGCATGATGCTGATAGTTTCAAGTTTCCTTACTAAAAGCGAACCCAAAAGATCAATAAGAACACTCAAAATACAAGCAGACATTAAAGGAAATCAGGATGCAAAAATCAAAGTAGAGCAAAGGTTGCTGGGAAGTACAAGCTTCACACTCCGAAAATAATATGTAAAGGAAACAAGAGAAACAGGAGTCGGAGAAGAAAAACATTACAGTAAAAAAAAAATTGAAAATAATAGGGGAAAATGGAAACTACAATTTTTAAACATGTGGAGAGAGACAAGACTACCTTCAAGGAAACACAGATTTTCCACATGGAAATACTTTTTTTTTTTTTGGTGATTATCCTTTTTACATGATCTGGCAGTCTAAATTTGCAGATACAGTTAGAACAAAATACGAGAGTTTCTGCTTTTTCAGCCTGCTGCTCTAACTCCTGAAATTCCCTCTTTATGGATCCTTGACAAAGTGCTGAAAAATCCACAGTCCTGCCCTTCACAATCACACAAGTAAGGACCACTGAAGTGTTTTAGAGAATCACCTTGTGCAGTGACTACGAAACACTAAAAATACTATAGATAGATAAAATGCAGTACCTTGACTGAATCTGCTGCAACCCCACGTAGTATCCCGTAGACATCATTCGGGAAACTCCTCAATTCTGCCGTTTCCAAACGCTCTTGACTGTCATTCCTCTTCTTCAGATTTTCCCTGTCACATTAATCAATATTCCGTATGCCATTTTCACACAAATTCATAGACTGGCCTTTAGGTTTTTGATCACACAGGAGCGTATCACAAAGTAGATGCGTCGAGAGTATCATCATATCCTGAATATGGTCTTGAAAGCTACTGAGGATGGCTTGACGCCGAGTCAGCATGTTCCTAGTGAGCTGAGGAACACAAAGACAACCCATTCCAGCTTCCTCTGTGCAAGACCTCTACACAGGGCTCGGGAGAAGGCAACGGGCACTCAGAAAGCGCCGAGTGACTCCTCACTGTGATTTTTTTGCTTGCCGTGAAGCAGTATTTAGAGAAGGGGACACCATGATGCCTGGCACTGTGTGAATGTAACAGAATGTTCAACAGAGGTTATATAAGGCCGTGCAGTGCTGATGGAGTCCAACATGTATTTAGAAAGAGAATTAATGAAGAGGTGCAGTACTGGGCAAAAGAGTCAAAATTTTGTAATTACTGAAATGTTAACAGGTTAATGAGCTCACGAGGGAAGAGGCCTTCAGTGAAACCTGCAATAGATGCCATGACATAAACAGAGAAAATTGTTGCATTTAAATCAGCCCAGCTAAGAAAGTAATACAGACAGACAGACTACCTAATTTCCTAGGAATGACTGATACGCAAAATAAGCTAACCAGTTCTAGAAAGCCACTCCCTAAAAAAGACAGATGCTAGGGATCACCACACATGCTCAACCCTTGTCATACTTGCAAAAACACCCAGTAGTTAATTTCATCTACCAGCTTCCTTCTGAACTGAAAACAAATGTAAAATTAAAAAGAAATGTAAAATTGGTTTTAGAGCCCTTCTTCTGTGAAGACACATAGTTTTGATAAATCATTTTCACAGAGCATTGCATTCATTGAGATCAAACCCCCTTCTTCAGTTGTATTTCTCAAGGTGGCTGAAACTCTGTAATCAACCAAAGCAAGTTCACTCTTTTCTACAGTCCAGTAAACGCAGCCGAGTCTACAGCACCAGCAGTCTAGTGCAGTTGATTTTTAGAAATGCTACACAAGCATAATCTCACCTGTCATGGTGTCTTTCCTTGAAGTGTGTTCTCCCTTATTTCCATGGTAAGTGGCGTTTGTTCCAGTGGATTCATAGTCTGTTTTTCTTTCTTTTAGGCTGATCATTTCCCGAGGTGAGGCTGGGGCACTTGCTAGATCACAAAAATGGATTTATTTTTTCTCACCACATATGACTGAAAGTAGTGTTTAACTCCAGTGCAAACAGTTTAGCAAAGTTTATATTTGTTAACATATTAACATTAAGCTGTTAGAAGGAACACTACCACACTATGGAGGAAAAGAAAAGGTGCTATTATTTGTACAAGAGAAATGTACTAATGGGACAATCAACTCCAAGCATAATTTTCTTCCTGAATGTTTTACTTTTTTCACTTAAACCCAACATCTAGGATGATCATTATGAAAAAAGTACAATAATACTTTTTGTTTTCCACTTCAGCTTTTCAATTTCTTACAACTTGTCAAAACTTTCTGTTACAGGCATTTCCATTTTTTTCCTCAAAAGAGTGAATTTATTTCTGCAGAAAGGACTGTTAACTTCCAACTGTGTGGAAAACCCCTTATAAAATGATTTCTTCTCTCCTCTGCTGAAAATAAACAAACCAATTAAATGATTCTAATGGAGATAGGAAGAAAGGAAAGGTGTTTTTCATAGAAAACATAGAGCAAAGAATACTTAACATGTAAACGATAACTCAATTTCTTTGTCTTTAAATATCTTTGTATGAACAACTGTCAGTAAAATAACAACTGCTACTTTAAGGCGTTATTAAGGTTAAATCCTTCATCACCTATACTTATAGTATGGCTCTAAGGAGGAAAGTACAAGGTGACTAGAAAGAGAACTGGATTTGTACTTGATTCTCATGTACTGGAAAATATGAAGGTGATCGCTGGTACTGATTGTGAAGACTTAAAGCTTTTAACATTTAGGAAAAGGAGAAAAGCAGAGAAATAAAATAATGGCTTTCAAGTAAACTTACTTCAATACATTTAGGTGTTGACAGATATAATGCACCTTCCCTGTTGTGGAGGGAAGGGGAAGGAGCACAAGGTGAGCGCCTGAGCCTCGCAACGGCACCATGGTATAAAAATAACTGAAGTGCTGGTGCTTACTTCCACACCCTTCCCTGCCTCTATCCAGATATTTTATATGTCAAAAGAACCTCAAAAGCAGCAAAAATGTCCTTGCTTTAAAGGGAGGAAAAAAAAAAAGTAAGACAAGCTCATTTGTGAAGCTTGATCATGAGTTATATACCTCTCAGAATCTCTAAATTATGTTACATTTTTTAGTTAAAGGGTATGGAAGAACTTGTACTTCACTAAGGAGAAGGGAAGCACAAGTGATGTCAAATTCTGCATAGATTGGTACTGCTGGTCCTGATCTCTGAATTTACAGAGCAAATGCAGACAGATGGTTTTTCTTATAAAGCCATTAGAATTAGGGATTGCTTTTAAACTGCTTGTCAATAGCGATGTAATTCTAAAGCCGATAATCCAGCAGATACAAAGAAACACTACAAATTATCAAATCAGCTAATGGCAACTTGGGTTTAATAGAGAACAAAACAGAATACAAATCTTGAAAAAGTTCCTAACACAGGGACATATTTTGTTTCACACACTCTGGTACTACTTTCATGAATTCTGGTATTTTGAACAAAACTGACTGACTGACAAAATTGACAAAAGCACCTCTCTGTTTCCTCTGGGAATTCTCTCTCTCCTCCCATGTGAGAACACCTGCTTTCTGGCAAATCCAGAAGTCCCCTCTTTGAGGGTTTTTACTGGAAGAGGACAGAAAATCATTGGTTGACATTGGACTGAGAAATGCTATCAAGGTGTTCGGCTCTTATTCTTACAGAATACAGAAAAAAAGACAAGTCTCTCTATGCTGGTTTGAGCATCTTATCACCAAGTCCTGAGGATGGATGCAACACTGAGAGTTCATTTACTTCAACTCTTTACCTCAGGGTAGGATCCCGTATACCAAAATAATTTTTGACAGATTTTTATCTAAAACTAAAGATCTCTAATGACAGAGGTCACATAACTGCTCCAAGCAGTCTGTTCTAGTGCTTTGTTTCCCTACTGTCAGGAAATGTTCGTTCCCTGGTGTCTAGCCTGACTCCTTGCTGCTCATTATTTCCATTTGTCTGATATGAAAGTAGAGAAGTTCATGCCATTCCTCTTCACAGCTGGCTGTTACGTGCTTGAATACTCGGTCCGTTCCTCTTTCGCCGCCCCCATCCTGGGTCTCTCTTATCCAAGTTAGACAATTACAGTCCATTCAGTGTCTCCTCATACTCTGATTTCCCCATCTCCCAATTCATGGGTGCAGCTGACAAAAATCCCCAAATAATTGCTAAAGAACTTCTGTCTAGCCAGATATTCTCCTTATCATTTATTTGCAAAAGATTGGATCTTTTTTCCCCTTTGGACAGTATCTCCCAACTTCTCAGGATCATTCTGAATTCCAGTAATGCCCTTCAAGGTATATGTGCTTCTCCCAGGTTTATGTGACCTGCAAAGGCAATGAGCATCCTTTGTATATTATCTAGGTCACTAATACAACCACTGAGGAGTACTGGGCCCAAGGCAAACCTCTAAGCAAAGCATTCTTCCATTTCGGCAAGAAGCAATACTCATTCTTTGTGAATGGTTTCAGTCAGTTTTGTATTTATCAAACTTGACATTTTCTAGACTGTTTGCTAGCTTGTTGTAACTTACCTATAAAAATCTTGTAGGAAAACATTTGATTACAGTAGATTTCATTTACTGACTATTCTTTCCAGAAAGCACTTTAACAACATTGAAAATATAGCAGGAATTCAGGTGGATTTTAAAAGAACAAATTGTAGTGACTCAATGTTTGGATCTGATATGGATGCTACCAGACAGACAGCAACTTATACAGCTACGCAGGAATAGATACTCCTAGACTTAAGCAGTATCTTATGTTCCTGCTCTTCCTGATGTGCTCAGATTGTGATTATTTGTTCCAGCAATCTCCTAGAACAAAGTTGAGCTGACTGGTCTGTAATTATATGGGCTCCCCTTGCTTCAAAACCAGCCACTTTATTTGTCCTTGTCCAGTCTTCTGATAACTGACGATGGCAGTAAAATTTCATCCAAAATCTCTTTTAAGTATGTTCTTTAAGCAACAGAATAACAGAAGTGAGTTCCTAATAACAGAAGTGAGAACAGTTCTGGCAAGAGACAGAACTAATACCTCAGGGCCAGATGTCGAATGTCTTGCACCTACAGTCAAAGTGAGATTTTGGAGAAGAGGAACAAGAGCCCTTTATGGACTTGTGTAATGACAGACTTTGAAAACTGAGTAGCAGCTCTCACTGTACGTTTGGCTACACTTTCAAATTTCCTAACTGGTTGTTCTGCAGGACTAAGATACATCTTCTAGACAATTAACCAAACTATTTTCTTAAAAACAAAACTATAGCACATTGCTGATGGCAGTAATCAGTTTGGCCTATTTTAAGCCTAAACTCTTGGAATGACAGCATTTGATTGAACCAGCAGTAGAAAGCACATTGAAAGACAGGCTGGTTTACTCTGTTTTCACCAGTAATGGTTTAACCAAGGCGTGCTCAACCTTGGAATAAGCAAAGGGGAAAATGCCCAGGTTTCTGAACAGAAAGATCAATTAACACTGCAGCGTAAGTTGAGATACTTATATTGATTCATTGTATGGGTCATACAGAGTTAATGATAGCTGGTGTAAATATGCCATCAACGTTACATGAAGGCTTGTAGTCAATCTGCAATGAAAGCTGACAGAAAAATAATGTGGATCCATTAACCTCAGGTAAGTGCGAAAAGTGGTCATAAATAGTGGTTTTCATGACAAGAAAGTAACAGAACTTCCTTATGCTACTATTGGACACCATTGCCCTGAGATCTAATTAGCCAATCCTAATCAGGAAAACACTGCATGAGAATTCAGAACCAAAAGTCATGGAATATTCTTTCTGCTGTAAAACTTTACAAGGCATTAATAAAAAAACCCCACAAAGCAATTCCTGTTTCAAACAGGCAATTCAGGTAAAAGTAAAAAATATTTTTTGTGCCCTTCCACCATTCTTAACAACAGATCTGGATGTCAGTAACATTGCCTAAAGAAGGAAAACGACAATGATGGATTACCTCTGTCTTTACTCAGTCCTGAAAGCCTGGTCTTACCTGAGCGGTTGTTAGGAGACATGCGCACGGGAGAGATGGAAGGCGTGCGTGATGAAGAGTACGGTCTTTGCCGATCCCTTTCTATCGTTGAAGATGAGGCTACAAAGTGATACTGTGACCATCCATCCTGCAACACCAAACATTGCGACAGCAGTCAGTGAAACCACCACACAGTTCCCCATGGCAAGTACGGAGTATTTTTCTCTAGTGTTTTCACTACGTACACAGAGGTACGCTACTATCTTCTTCCTGCCAGCGGGTGGCAAATATTCTCAGATGTGCAGGATACGATGTGCTGACCATACTGACACATCAGGAGGATAATTAAAATGCAGAAAGTTCTATAAAATAACACATTTTGGAAAGATCCAAATTTTGGAAGCACTGAACAACTTTTCAGGCTATTTGTTTAATAGTTCTGTCATTTTCCATGCTTCTATTTTCACACTGCAAATGGAATTCTGGCTATGAAAATATTCCAAACTGTAAGACTGCTTGTTTGCATGGAGAAAGTCAGCTTTTGCTTTAAATAATTTCTATCTTACAAGCAAATTTTGTAAGTAGATGGGAAAGCTCCAGAGTTATAAAATTATTGCAACTACTTGACTATCCATAGTCTAATTATATTAACTGCCCATTTGTTCACACATGAGGGAAAAAGAACCAATGCATTTTCCTAACTATATTTTTCTCCAAGATATACAGAAATAAATATTTTGCTTCTATTTAAAACTGTGATAATGGTGATGTATTAAAAAAAAAGAAATGAAGTAATGCAAACACTAGAAACAGCTAGTTCAGAAATGAAAAAAGGAAAGTTTAAATAATTCATGCTTTGTTCCTGTACCATAATACAATGCAATAATCCAAAATGACGTACTTTACATTTTTAAAAGCATACTCAAATAGTTTGCAAGAATCATAAGAGAATAAATTGACTTTTGCTAGTGCTCTTATTAAATGACAGTATTTCAAATGTCTTAGAGTATTGATGAATTTTAACTGTGTTTATCACTGCTTGATATTAAATCTAAATCAGTAACACAAGAGTTTTCACACTAAACACATAAACCTTTTAAAAATGCCTACGTTCTGTTCGGCTTAGAGGAAATCAAGTCAAGCAGCTGGCATGGTGCTGAACAAGATTTTTGAAATGCAATTTTGCATAAAAATAAAACACTATGAGATATTACCAAAAAACAGTTGGAATTTTCCTCCTGCTTACAGAAAAATAATTTTCTGTTGGGTTAGTAAAGAACATTCCCACCCTCTACCTCAGGCTGCTCCAGATATCCAACCCTGAACCCCAGCTCTTCCCACCTTTTGCCTTTGCCCAAGGCATCTCTCTGATTTTGTTGCCTCTACAGAAACCACGGGCACCTGACTCTTGGAATTTCAAGGGAAAATGCCTTGAAAATCCCCCTTCCCCTAAACTTAGCAAGGAGAACTCATCAAGGGTGTGACACAGCAGGAGGAAAGAAGATATTCAATGTTAGAGGGAAATGCTGAAAAGAGACGACACCTAACTACAGATTCTGAATGTCTGTACTCCTTACACAGTGCTTTTGTATAAACATGCGTGTATCCAAGTTGTAATTTCAAAGGAACAGAAAAAGAAGAGTGAAGTCTGGGCTATGGCTTTCACGACATGACTTTCCCTAGTGAGTGTTTGTCCAGATGTCGTTCACGTTTAGGACATGTCATTGAACTGAACTACATGTATCATGACAGTCATGCAAGAAAATATAATGAAGAAAACCATTTAATTAAAAAAATAGTAATAGTAACTTGAAAACAGAAATAGTTAATCTTTAATGCCACTTGCTTAAATCAAAATTTTCTATATCCAATCTTTCATTTCCAGCAAGCATCTTCTACACAAGCTGTGTCCTCTAACCTAGAAGGAGGACCAATGAGAATGCAGACAAGAACATCTGTAAAGCCCTAAATTTTTAATGTTAATCAAAATTGGAAACTATTAGAAACTTTTTAATGTATCCCTCTGTATAGTATGTGTATATATATATAATAAGCATAAATTCTTTGAGAAGAACTAATAGTTTACAGCTATAATTATAATGAGTAGCTTAAGTCCAATAATCTTACCAGAGCATCAGGATTGTAAATAACATGCTTAGCATTAATTTTACATTTCCTGTTATTAGTAACTTGCATGATGATTTGTCTAGTATAAAAATGAAGTAGCAAACATGTAAGAATCCCAGGCCTTTATCCTTCTGAAGAAAAATTACTGCTTTCTCCCTCCTTCTCTGGGGTCAGAAATTCTTACCAGAAAGATGACTCTCTATAATTCACTCTTTTATATACTTTTCTGACCATTTATTTTCTTTTAAACAGACCACTGAAGAGGAAGATATCAAGAGCACGGACTCAAAATCTGATAAAAGGAGAAGGAATAGACTATTTATTACTGTCTGTCTCCAAAAGGAGGAGACATCAGCCATGCTTACATAGCACGAGTCAGAAATGCTTCCAGGTTTGTGGATTTGGATAAGCACATGGCCAGGTACACTCTTCTTTTGCACTCGTACTTCTCTCAATTAAACCCCTGGCATGTGAGTTAGAGAAAAGTGACTTGAATCTTCTCCTAAACTTTTCTTTCTGTTGCCTATTGCATCTGTATTGTTTATATTAATCCCTGGACTCTGGTTCTGATGGGAAGTGGATGAAAAAAATTGCAGAGCGCCTCAACAGTGACGGAGAAAAATCCTGCGGCAGCTGGGATGCTGGAATCAGCATTCTTCTGTGTGACAGATGTTTTTCCTTCTTCTCCTCCCCAGAAATTTTCATTTTTCTCTCTGCTAAGAGGAGTTCCTATAATGAGGTCTTTAGATATAATATGCTACAAACTTTCAAGTTTGGAAGTTCGATCACCTCAATAAAACAAGCCAGGCAACCAATAAACTCAAACAGAATTATTGTGGAGACATGGCATTGCTTTTGACTAAACAAGATACAACCTTCATGGTGTTTTTCAACAGCATTATGGGCAGCTCCCAGCTCTCACAGTATCTCAGAACCTTAATACTTTTCAGTCACCTATCTTAAGGTAGCTCTCGTCTGCCACAAGGAAAAAGCTTTTTTCCTTGGAAAGGTAAACAGTTTGTAACAAATTCATTAAAACTATCCCCATCAACAATTCCAAAAGCTATTAGTGTTAAATATTGAAACTAATTTTTAAGAGCCTAAAGGGAGTATTTTCAATTTAATGCTGAGATAAATACCACCTGACATGATGGCTGCTTTCATTAGTTTGTTTCAGCTCTAGTGCCTGTAATGAAATTTAATTAAATTGATTTGGGTACTTAAAGGTACAGTACATAGCAGTGTCCTGTAGAGAAGAAAGCTAACTCAAAAGCAAAGTGTTTGTGAGACTGCAGTTCAGAAACCAATTTACCAGCCACTAACATGATCCAGGAGAGGAAGAGTAACAGTAGGACAAAAAGATCTGACAAAATGTAAGGACATTCAATGCACTTTTGTTACAGAATGGATAAATTTTGTTAACTAGCAGCAATTAATTAATAGGTGGCAACTGCGCACTACAGGAGAGCAGAGAACAACCAGAGTACAGAAATACCATTATATATCCTTATTGTCTCTTCCAAGGTGTCTTCTACCGGGCATTTCTCTTTATTTTGACTAAAATGAATATATGTATTCTCCCTGAATTATACTCCACAAAATCTGAATGTTAAAGCTTGACTGGCAGTGACATGTTTCTGGTGATATGTTCTTGGGAAAACTGCGGGGATTAGATTTGGGATGGGGGTTGGATAACCACTGCAGTAAATAAAAGTGATATTGTAGTCTCACTGACCACCTTTTACTAAGCATGAACAGGTCTCCTGCTCCATGCTCAACTTCAAGTCATTCTGAAAATAAATAACTTTCTTCAGGCCCATGGGGAATAATTATTTTGTCAGGGTGACTAAACTTACTGTGCCAAACACCTACTGCATAGGTGTCTTATGAAAAGACAATCTAGGTTTTCCACATCATTCTTCTTGTGTTTATAAGGTAGGGAGAACGAGGAAGTAGTTTTCTACTGTGTTTGGAAGAATTTCAAATTTTCAGAACTCTACGGTAGTGGAGTCCTTGACTTGAGGATATGGTTTGCGGAGGTGTGTAATATCAGACACTCTGTTTTCTCACTTGTAGTACAGTAACACTGCAAGGACTGAATGAAATGAAGCCCCGATGGGAACCAACACTGTGCCGACACAGTGGGGAACCTGAGCTTGCCTGAATAATTCACGGACCAGAGAGGAAAGAGACGGGACCAGATACAATAAGGTGGCCAAGAAATGGGTGGCAAAGACGGAGGTCAGTGCCGTGCCTACCCTGGATGACTTCATGGCATCCACTCAGAAAGAAACCTCAGGTCAGCTCATCTGCTAATAGCCACATGGCAAAAATAAAAACATGCCCTACTCTCTGACTGATACTGCTGATCAGCTGCTAAGAAGGCTCTGACTTAAAAAATTGCTGAGTGGTTTAGAAAAACTGTACTGTGGCTGTGTGCACATCAGTATCTTTCCAGGCTGAAGAGAGTGTTTTGCCCTGAGTCCTGGGCGCTGATATCCTAATGTAGTCAAGAAGAAAGAGAGCCACTTCTTGGAAGCAGAGAAATCCCAATATGGAAGAGAAACAAAAATGATGCAACATATCCAATAATGAAACAGCTAAAACCTGAGAAATTGCAGAGAACATCATGTCCCGCCTTCTCCAAATTTACAAACTCTCCAGAACACTCCTTTTTCCTTCAGGCCTGATCTTCTTATCTTAATAGATATTTTTTCAAATGACTTGAAGTATACAGGACCAGACTTGTTTTGTCATCCTACTTCCTTATCTATAAGCCAGCATTTTACTGATTCTGGGATATTAACTGCAATAATAACTGCTCCTGTACTGGTAATAAGCTGTAGAAATGTGAACTTTTGCTAGGCAACTACTTGCAGGAATTGGCAATTAGACCCACCACGGTGTTAGAAGTAGGTGATACAGCAACAAGGCAAAGTGCTTCTAAGTATGTAATGTAGGATCTACTTGCTTTGACACTCAGCCAGACATTGCTCTGAGTTGCTGGTGCTGCTTCTTTCGCAAGCTGAAGCACTGCTGTCAGGTTAAATGAAACGTCCTGACTGGTGCGCACCACTGTGACACTGTCTAGAGTGAAAGATAAATCTGATGTGAATTAAGTCAAGGCTCATCAGACTTACACAGGTCTGGGCAATTCTTCACTGGGAATTTGTTGTCACAATGCTAATAAGACATAACAGAAATTAGAACTGGATCAAATTATCTACATACATTGACATATAAAAGTTACTTGCGTGACTTCGACTGCAGTGAGAAATCTAAAATGGTAACAAGGTTGAGGTGATCCATATACATATCTTCCAGAGCTCTTAAAAGGGATTATTGAAATAAAGTGGTTTAAGTGTTCACCAATCACCTTACCATTAGGCTTTACAACCCTGGATTATATTGCTTTCTTTTAATACAAGAGGAAGTGAAAAATACATTTCCCAGTGCTTCTCAACAGAGATGATGCGCCTGACTTCGCTTGCTTGTGTTGTCTCCAGGAAAACTTAAAATCAGCAGGGAATTCCTGGGTATTGATCTGCTTTATGATGTATTCTGAATAAATCTACTTTACTGATGTTTTTGATTGCCATCAGCTAAGCTACCAACAATTATAAGCATTTTTTCCTCCTAGGATTTTATCTTTTGCTTCCAAAGTGGTAACTCAAGATACATTGTTGAAGAGTAGAGATTGAGCCTGGAAGATCCTAGTATTCTTCCACTCTGCACATCAGCAGTTGCTGTTTGGGTTAAATCCTTCACACTTATTTTTCATTAAGTCTGCAAGTGGAAATCCGGAGTAATTTCAGAAGAAAAAGGGCTGCTGACTTCCATTGTTCTCTTTCCTCTCCTCTCCCAAAGACTTATAAGCCAGGACCTCAAAATCAACAGATAGAAAGTGAAGACATGCATCATGGAAGCCCCTCTAATTTGAGGTTTTAGTATTTATGTTTATAGTCTTATTTCCACAGCTTATGGAAGCCAGAAAATTACTTAAAGAAGAGAACTTATTCAGGTTTGGGGGATTTAAAAATATTATAGTAATCCCGACAAAAGTGCAGGAGCTGCTCACAGAACGACCTCCTACGGTTCAAGTGTGGTTAAAGGACAACACGGTTTGCTTCTCATGCCTCATGATGCTGCTGCTGCTGTTGCCAGTTACTTGCTGGTTACAGGTTATGCTGGGACTAAGACACCCGCCGCTGTGCCAGCCTGGGAGCAAGGCCACTCGCTCCTCCCCTGCACAGACCTAACAGAGGGGAGAGGAGGGAGACCCTGCTGCGAGCACCATGGGAGCAGTGCCATCACTTGAGCCAAGGCAAGGAGCAGCGGCGGCTGGTCTGGGCAGGGAAGGACGGAGCCAGTTGGGCGGCAGAGGTGCCCCTGGAGCCTCTCCCAGTGACTCTGGGTCCCCTCGGCTCAGTGCCCAGCGCTGCGGGGGCTGCCTCATCACTGTGTGCTACACACACCTCTGTCTCCTTCCTCAGCGTGTGTGGTGGGCTTGATTGCAGCGCTTCCCTCCTTTTTTACTTTGAAATTCAATGTATGAACATCTTTTGCCTGTAAGTGACTGTTTCTGCATCCCAGACAGAGCAGAAGTTCAGCTGCTTAAGAAGCTGAAAGAGAAATAGGTATTCAGGGCAGCATGAGGCTTAGAGAAGGGCTTCCTAGTCAGACAGTCATTAACCGCAGCAAAACTGTCTGGCACTGGATGAGGATTATTAAGTTTTCTGTAGGCTCTTTAAAGTGGCAGTTTCAGAATCAGTGGTTAAACTCACTCTCTTCGAAACGCGAGGCATACCTCCCAGCCTTCATCTCGGCTTCTCCGAAAGCAAAGCCATTACTCTCCTATTGTCAGCGCTCCACCCCAAAATCATTTTCTCCCCCTGTTTTTCTCTTGTCACTGCAGAACCTGAAGTACTATATTCTTCTGAGTGTATCACTCAATTTCTTTCTTTCTTTCAAAATACCACAGATGGCCTTGGCCACTTTTCTCTTTTTCAGATGCTCTTTTTTTTTTGCGCAGTGTTATTGTCTTCTAATCACATATCTTCTGTAATTTTACATCTCATCCCTTGATTTTAGCTATGAAGAGACACATGATAAGCAAGAGATATGTTAATTACTTGTCAAATCTATCCAAGTGAGAAACAACTAGGTAACTATCCCCGGTTGTTTTTATATAGTGCAACTCTGGGGTATTTCAGGAAATCACTGAGGCACCGCTTTACCTATCCATAATTAACTATTGATTTCCTGCTGCATGAGTTGTGAAGATGACAAGACCTAATCTGATGAATAAAACAGCTGTAAGAAAAGGGAATTGTATGTGAGGCAAAGCATGAAGGACAAGACTTCAGATATGGCAGAGTTCATTATTCATTTTGCTGAGTTTATATGCAGCTACATAATAAACCTTTCGAAACAGTGCAATAAAATGAAATAAATTCATTTTTCAAAGCATCACTTTGCCTCTTAAACAGAAATAAAATTGTTTTAGTGTATTTTAGAGGAAATGAAAGTAGTATTTGGCCTTTCAGCTAGAATTTCTGTTCTCCTTATCTTCTGCTGCTTAAGGCATATAAGCTATAATTTAAATTGTTGGAATCAAGAAGAACTATTTTTGCTAGTATCTTGTATGCACAAAAACCATTGCATCCAAGAAAGTGTTTACAATAATTTCGACTTGCATTGTCATTTTTATTTCAGTAATGCAGTTGCACCTATCTCAATATATTTATGCCTTAGAAATACAACCTCTGGCTCTTGGCCACAAAATCTCAGGGGTAGGACAAATATTTATGCTCAGGGTTAGTTTTTTAAGCCTACTCTCCCTACAAAGACTAGAAACTGAATGACATCTCTTACTCTTACCAAGCAAATACAACTCTGTTATTATACCCATGAACATAAAACATGAGAAAAAATTATCAGAATAAAATTTGAACCATTGTCCCTTACGGTGAAGAACATGGTAATACTGATGGTTCTGTGATTGAGAGCCTTTAGGACTTTGCAATTCCTGAAGAACGGCACTGCGGTTGGAAACTAGGGATCATTTTATTCAAATGTGTCGCTGCCTGGCAAACAAGGAAACAGCACTCCTTCAGAAAAATCACTAGATAAACTCATGTTGTCCTTGGACTTAGGTAAAAACTTCTTGCGTAAATAGAGAGTTAGAGAGCCTAATGATTATTACTAAGGTGTGTGAGTTTTAGGGATATGCTGCTTTGAACATGTAGTTTAACAAGACAGGCATTAATAATAAGAAAAAATGTATATTCTTCTTCACTGAAATAACTTTGAGAGTTTTTGATTTGATTACTAAGAGCTTTAGTATTGTTAACTCTAACAAGAACACACTACTGGACCAAAGCCTACAACTTTCATTTTACAGAAACCACAACTTCCTCTACAAACACTTTGTAAAACCAGAAGTAATAAAAACAAGTTTGAAACTGCCAGTGAAACTTTTTATTTGTACCTTCTGCAGGAAGAAGCTATAGCTCTTTTATCAAGACAAATTGTATCAGCCAGTAAATGAAGTAAAAAGACTCAAAACAAAGCACACAGACTGCAAAAGACACTCCTTTCAAGAAACAAGGTTTCTTCCTTCGAGTCTGAAATGTCAGACATATTCAGGCTATTTTTGAATTCTGTTAGCAGTTTTAGCATGAGGAGAGAAGAAATGAGAAGGACTTCCCAGCAACTTTTTCCCCACCCATTATTGGATCATGTAGAACATTAGAAAACTGAAAGTAGGATATCAATGTACTAGCTTAATATTTCATTGAACATTGACTGAATTTACACATTCCGACCATGTTAAACAAACACTTTTAACCTCCTTATAGGACCCAGAAGAACAAGGATGATGATAGCATAAATACAGCCACACAAAGGAGCATCAGCAATAGATGCTCAGCGTTATGTATGAAACGATCACTGTGGACTATTTACCTCTGGAAAGAATATATTCTTTGATTGCCACACTAGTAAATTTAATTTAATTTCCATCCTGTCTGTGCTGCTTGCATATACAATTACTACCAGTAAAAGTTCTACTGATCTGATTCATTTGCAAAACTACAAGCAGCCATTCAACATACCCATTCAAGTTTGCTGGGAGAAACTGAGTTTCTCACCCACGCTCTTTACCATGTGTGTTTATTTGTCTCAACATAGATATACGAACATCAAGCGTGCAAGTTAATTGAAAGAAGTATTTTGTTCCGAATAGCAGAAATCATGTTCCTTGAATGTTGGAGAAAATGTTTAACATGAATTAAAAATAGTTTCTCTTAGCATGTATCTTTAAAAACTTTCGAAAGTTTTTAGAAAGACTTCTGGATTCTTTTGAGTTTGTATACCTGAATCCAGCTAAAATTTGTTTGCTATTAAGTAATTTTATTTATATTTGTTTTAAAACATTAAAAACATCACTTGAGCAGACTAAAAGTATTCCCAGTCTCAAAAGACATGCAGATAGTTTTCATAGGTATCTACTGTGTATTGTAGTATTCAAATCCGGTCTTCTGAGGAACTGTAGTTTCGAAAAGAAAAATTCTCTAGATGTGACCTCCCATTTATGCATAACCCTCCAGATTCTGGATGCCTACTTGTACCTCTACCCTAAGGGTATTTCAGAAACTTCAGTTCTATGATTCCCTTCAGAAAGAATGCTCTAAGTTGAAGATACTGACTCCTGGGCTGCATTTTAAATGTTCTTTTCTTCAGAGAAGTTCAAAGGGCGGAGTACTTTAGAGACAGACTTTACACAGCTGTGAGATTAAATTTCTCTCTTCTGAATCTGTACTTAGTAACCTTAAAACGGACTTGGGTTTTCAAGTGAGAAATATCTAGTCTAAGTCAGCTAGAGCTTACCATGAGACTCACTGTCAATGCTGAGAATGCTCTAGCATTGCATCTATGTACGGCTCATCCTAGAGAACTGTTTAGACAAAATTTAGTTCTTTGATTTGTTTAGTACCTCTTGAGTCTAGTAGGTTTTGAAATGAAATGCTGCCAGCTTCCATGCAATTCTTGCTGATAATTTCTAAGAATTACTGCTAAGTTTGGTTGCTGAATTACAGCTTGCCACAATGCTCAATGTTAAAGGAAAGCACTACCTTGACTTTAAGGCCTTCATGGGAAAAGCGATAGTCAAGCATAGCTGCAGATACTTTCTAAGCTCATAGCTCAAATCATCAAGGTTTATTCCTCTACATATTTCCAAACTTTCTTTGTTCAGGCATCATGCTTAAAGGCAGCATCTTTTATGGCTATGCTGTGTTGTAAGTTGTACATACATACACCTCTATTTGTGTATACATATATGTAGATATAGATACCAGCAAAAATGTAGGTATGTTGTCACATAGACATATGAGAATTTGCAAGAAGTGTAAAAAAGAACCCATTAGTTTGGCTTTAATTGTTCTTATTCATCACATATGTTTTGGGATATCATTCAGTGAAAAGGCCTACAGCAAAACAATGTAAGGATGGGCAAGGTCTGTCTTCAACTACACAAGACTGTTTTCACAAAAATACTGTCATCAGTACCGAATTTTCAGTTCAACACAGACTAGATCTTAGTTACTGCTAATATTTAAAACACCATAGTAAACATGAATTTAACCATATAAAATGCAAAAAAGATTAAACAAATCTTCTTTAACAGAGAATTTAAGTATATAAAATATAAAATTATTAACATAAATGAAGTGCATTATACAGTAAATTATGGAATTCAGAAGCATAAAATACTTGAAAACATCTCCCTCTAACAAGTGATGTGGAACCACTGATCTTGATACTCTATCATGTGTTGTCAAAGTCATCCATGTAAGAACATTGATATTTTTGATTCCAAAAGACTGTTTACCCTCTTTAGGCCATATAAAATAGAAAAAAAAAATCTAAGAACATAATGGCATTCCTTTCTCTTTCTAGTATTGTCTTCTAATACTGTTAATAAACTCAAAGGGCGCTTAGACAGAACTAGGAAAAATACTACTTGATATGATACATAAAACTAGGAAAATCAAAGATGGTCCACTTGACCACAGAAGTGAAATGATTAATTACTTGCATTAAAATAAAGTCAAAATAACATATGGTTTGACTTAGCATTTTGTAATATTTTAGATATAAATTAGTCATTTTTTCCTAAATTGTTCTTCTTAAAAACTAGCTAAATGACTTAGAAAGATAACACAGCTATGTGAAGACACAATATATTTGTGTTATGCCAAATGCTGAGAATCCCTCTCTACCCTTCTCTCTCTCTTTCCTTTTTAAAAATTCAAGCACAGTTTATACACCATTTTTTTCCACTTCTGCATATGTAATTTTTTTTACCTGCATACCTCAACTCAATTTATTTGTACAATTTCCTCTTGAGGCTTCATGATATGTAAACTCCTGTTATATAGCCAGACTGGATAATATTTAAGTAGGCAACCGGCAATCAAAAAGCCACAATTGTTAAAATTTCCTTGACAGAGCTCCGAATGATTCTTAAAAAAACAGTCCCTGTGAAGCCATATGCAGTCAAAAGAGGAAGCAAGTGAAATGCTAAGTTTATTCTATACAGGAATGCTGCCTAATGCTAATTATGTTGAAACGAGTAGCATCAAGGGAGAAAGAAAAACAAAACTGCCGACTAATGCCTCATTCCTCACTGAAGAGGTTTTGTGTCTCTAAGAAAGAACGCCAGGGAAGCTGATGGAGCAGATCATCCTGAGTTCCGTTATGCAGCACATGCAGGGCAACCAGGTGATCAGACCCAGTCAGCATGGGTTTGTGAAGGGCAGGACCTGTTTAACAAACCTGATCTCCTTCTGTGATAGGGTGACCCACTTGCTTGATGAAGGAAAGGCTGTGGGTGTTGTCTGCCTTGACTATAGTAAGGCACTTTACACTGTTGCCCACAGCATTCTCCTAGAGAAACTGCCTGCTCTTGGCTTGGATGGGCATATGCTTCGCTGGATAAAAAATTGGTTAGATGGCCGAGTCCAAAGAACTCTTACGTGAACACTGGAAACTATTATACTGCACAAAAGGTGGAAATAATTCCACATATATAAAAATCAGTAATACTAACTTTTTCTCCAGTATCACAACCAATGACAATTTAATGATTAAGCATTTAACAAGATTGTAATTTAATAAAATGTTGCATTTATAATGCTCACTGCATTTATGCAGAAAACTTTTTTAGGCAAGAAAACCTGAAATAGAAAGAAAAAAAATGATGTATTTGAAGACTGTAATTTTTTTTGCTCTATTAGTTATAGAATCTCTGTCTTCTAAATAGATGATGCTTTAAAAATGCTTGCACTGAAAATTTCCAGATTTCTTTTATTTAAAATCAATTTAGGAATTTGCTTAATTCCTGATTAACAAAAAAACCCCAATGTCATATGATGATGAAATGCTGGGTGTTTTAAATATCATACTCCCGTTAGCTAAAGATTAAAAGGATTACCCTAACCTTGACAGATACTTATGTCTAAAGTATTTAAATGAGTTCTTCTCTGATGTCTTCTGTCTTCCCCGCATGCTTAGTAAGAAAAAAATCCCCCCAAAATGAAAGAAATAGCATGATTGCCGTGTTATCAGAAAAAACACATAAATTCCTATTTTCTCAAAGTATTTTATCAGAAATAACACATAGACATGTATATACATATACGTAAAGGTTTCTCCATGGAGTTACTTGAATGTTGTGCGTATATAGAAGGTATTTTGGTTTTGCAATAACACCAGAGAGTCACATTTTATTATGAAAAACACACTAGGAGGAAACCAAAAGACTGTGCCTGTTTAAGGAGATGGAAATTTAGTATCTAAACTTAAATAGGGCCTCTAACAAAAAAATGCCCAGTCTTGATAATTTTCATTAACTGTACTTAATTTGGAAGGAAATCTCCATTGTTCTTAACAGAGATTTCGAAAATTAGCATGTTTAGAATTTAATTGACCCCTGGACGCACAGATGTTTCTATTGATATCCTGGTTTACCTGGGATCCTCTTACTGAAACACACAGCTACGGCTTTTTTGTTACAGATGCCATTGGGACAGAAAACAAAGCAAAGTGTTTGATAAATTTAATCTGCCACTGCAACGTAGGGCTTATCAACAACTGCCTTTCTGTTTGAAGGGTTCAGACAATCAAAAAAGAGATTACAGAAATGGTCGAAAGCTTGTCAGGGAACTAAGTGCAACGCACTTGCCCCCTTCTCTGGTATATCCTGTCCTCAGAGGGAGCAAATCTCCACATGCTTCTGAAATGAATGGGGTTTTTGCTCTCCTAAGCGAAGCAAGACACTTTCCATCTAGAACCTGCAGCGTTCAATAAATTAAATTGTGTAATTTAAAAAATGTATTCTCCAGTAAGGCTTTGTTACTTCTGATGCAAACATCTCCCATAGAACTCTTTTGGGTACAAACCTCAGTATGCATGAAACATAACATTTCAACACTGGTCAGCTGACAGCCAGAATACCTGGGTTGGGGAATAGATTCTGGTTTCTTGGCTCTGGGAGAGAGTATGCTGAGCGTGCCATGACCCAGAGTGGTGGGTTGGTGAAAATCCTCTGTCATCAGTCACACTGAAGCTTGGGGCCGCCCACTGCCACAAATTAATCAATCAGTCAATCATTTATTAATCAGGTACTTGCATTTTCATAGTTAATATAAAAATGGGCTCTAAATAATGCCTTCTCTATAATGATCATCTAGCTTTATATTACAGTAGGGGATTTTTTTCTAGAAGGGTGACATATTAATCTGAAAAAGGTCTGGCCAACTGTACGGGCCTAAATGAAGGCCTGCTGAAAGATCAGCTCTGCAAAATACATACGATACTCATGAACAACTTGAGCATGTGAATGGTTCCTTCCAGTCAAGTTACATTTCTGAGGAACTACTATGTTCTGGATTTGGAATTTAGATCCTTAATGCAGGGTTTAAGTTCTGCACAGGCTTTTTCATTAGGAAAATTTAGCCTAAACTTGCATTTTTGGGGGGGATGTCTGACTGCTGATAACCTTACCAAAAGAAAATCCAAATGATGCTGCTACATGATAGCAGGAAGCAATTAATATTTTAAAAGGGTGACTAGATACATTTTACTAAAGAAAGGACTTTAGATGCTAAAACTCCTTGACTAAGTTTTTGAAGTTTATTGCTGGCATTTTCATAGAACATTGAGCCATAAAGGACCTTCTCATAGAGTCATTATTCTGAAAGTCACATGAAAAGAGTCCTCTTCCAATCTGGACTGGCTTAACTGGTTCTAAGGCTTTGGGCAATTTTAAATATTTTTTCCCACCAATGACAGACAAGGCTATCTTCAGAGTCACTACTCTGACTTCATTAAATCCTTACCACAATACCACCCCTGTTGTAAATGGCACACTGCACACTGAAGGACAACCGCCTTTGACAGCCTCCCTGGTTTCAAATAATTACTTGTATTTTTATTCCTATGGCAGGTGAATAGCACAAGCATTTCTATTATTCTGTGCAGAACAGAAACCTACAATAATAAATGGGAAAGAGAAATAATGTCTACAAATTCATTGCGATCTCTATTCATATCCTGGAAAACAGAGTAAGTGTAAACATAATGACAGAATGTAAACATATTTTGTTGGAGCCAAGTGGTTAGGCACAGCAAACCAATTAATATAAAACACATTCTTCCTGACAGTTCCTCCAGCTCTTTAATATTACACATATTTAATGCTAATTGAAGCTTGTTTTCAGCTAATATATTTTCTTTCATATTAAGCTCATTTAACACAACCCTTTTGCTCAAATTTCCTCATGTAATTTAACAAGCTATCTGTGTTTGAGAGTAGTTAGTTATTTTCTTCAATATTGAGATAGGTAAGAGTTTACCAGCTGGTGGAAATCTGCACTCTTACATTCACATCTGTATTTTTCAAGGTGCCCCAAGTCTTCAAACAGCTAATACCCTTTTTTCCTTGTTGGGAATTTTTTTCACATTAGATTGCTGTTTCAGTTATTGCAAACTGAGCAGTATTTCCTATGAGCTTTTCCAAGATAAACTTCTGGGATAGCTAGCAACTCCTTCACTTCAAGACGAAACTCATCACTTCCTCTTGGTCTGTTAAGGACTTTTTTTCCTATAATTTTAGGACTGAAAACCTTCATACATTTTACAACTCTTCCTTGTTGAAGCATGTTAAGATACTGGCAAATTAATCATACCAGGGAGTGGTATGATTTGGGGAGTTTTCCCCAAAGCACAAGCCTACAAAGGATGGTGAACACTGTCACCACACTCACAGATCTGAATGCTGACTATTTACTTTCTGTGCCTTTTCCATGCCAGCCCAGCCTTATAAGTCTGCATGTCCGACTAAAACCACAACACAGCTATGAACGGGAAATCCTCACAGCCTGGACAGAAACCACCAGTGGAGGGTACAGGGCATGACATAGCTCTGCAAACACAGCATACAAGGTATTGCGGACTTACAGAGCTCTCCAAGTGGAAACTGAGACAACAAAGCCAATGTGTCTTCCCTGAACTCGCAGCTCAGGCTGGGAGAAGTTAGAAATCATTATTCAGAGCCAGAAAAGCTAGAGTCTTGACCCAAGCGTGCTTTTCAGAGAATAAAAATCTATTTAAGAAGAGAAACCAACAGTTTAAAGAGCACAACTTCTCTTGTATTATGAGCTATTAATAAATGGGCTCAATGTTGCTTCTCCAGCAAACTGAACAAATATATAAACCTTCAAACCTTGTTTTTCATAGGATCTTGTGAATCCTAGGACACACTGGATGCTGCAGATTAATGAGCCTGTCTCCCCAGTAAAGTTCAACTGGCTTGAAAATTTCCAGATCTTGCTTTTTGGAGCCTTACAGAAAGACCTATGAAATCAATAGGACCTTCTCACTGATTTCACTGGGAGCAGGATCACGCCACTGCAGAGAAGCTCCTGGGTACCAGAACTCTGAGCTCTGGGCTGTTGGAGTTAAATTGCTTGCAAGGTTTGTTCCGTCCATCTGCTCTGCCTTTCTGTTTAAATACAGCTTATGAGCCAGTCTGAAATTCTTTGTCCAGAAATGCCTCTATCTGTATCTTAACGTGGCTTACTAGATTTACTTTTTTGAGCCTCCTATCTCACTGACCTGTGGAATAATTTTGCATTTTTCAGAACAGAATAGATGGATACTACCTTGAAATTCTGTGTTGTTAGGGGGCCGGTTAGCTCAGTGGTTTGAGCGCGGTGCTGGCAACAAGGATCAACACCGAGGTTGCGGGTTCGATTCCTGCTCGGTCCCCATGTGTTGCCAGGTCTAGTCGAGAGGTGGCGTCCCTGCCCAAAACAGGGAGGTTGGACTAGATGATCTCTACGGACCCTTCCAGCCTAGGCCATTCTATGATTCTATGGAAGATGTTGTTTGCATTCTTAGCCAGATACACTATGACCCTGAGAGAGGGTCTACTGCTTGATTTGGTCAGTGGAGTTAACTGAGCTGTTGCAGTTGCTGCTGTAGTTTCGGCTTTGAATGACCCAGAGAAGCGAACAATATTCTGTCAGATGCTAAGCAGCACAAAGAAATTTGTGCACACTATTGCTCTTCTAAAGCAAAACAGCTGAAGTTGGCACCCCTAAATCTGGGCTATTGTTTATGCAACAGCTGATTTTGACAGTGTCCTCAGAGGCTGCCTCATTTAGGTCTCACTGCACGGGCGTATTGATGTTCTAGCCTTGGTTAAAGCTGAAGAACTTGCTCACTCATGATGGAATTGGAGCTTGCTGGCAGCATTGCATATAACCTGTTTAGGGCATTCCCTTGCAGTTTTTGACTCCTGCACTTCTCTCCACAGTCAGAGGTTATCAGAGAGCATGGCAAGTGGGAAATTGGTGCCTAGGTACTTCTCGGCTTTTGGTCCTTCACAAGTGTGGCAAGCCATTAGGTGACCACACCAAATTCCAACTCTGGATAGACTTTCTGTCAGTGCAGTTTATATTCTGCTAGTTATGGGATGATTCCTGCAATGTCGAGCAAAATTAGAAAAGTGAAAGAGGTTTTCAGTTTTTGCTGATGCTATCATATTTGACTAAATAAACTGACTACTACTGTAGCAGCAGTAAACATAAATTGCCTTTTTCCCCTATTAATACAAAGGATAATATTTCTGTTCTTTTAACCTCTTCTTACTTACTCTACTGTAAACACATAGCTTGAAATTATACTACAATTCAAACTACTTGGTTACACTGTTTCTCAAACAGTAAGGTAACTGCTGTTGCCTTTTCTTAAATGTGATACTTATAATTTCCTTGTATTATGGTATAAAATTATGCCTCTTTGCAGGCCACCAACTCTTTGAAAGTAATTGTATAAATACTTCAGTACACAGGAAGAAATTGCTGATGGTTATGCAATGGGATTTACCTGCACCTCAAAAAAGGCTGTGCAAGTGCAAGATATTGCAAAGTGCTGATCATATTACAGTGTCAACCATATATTCACTCTTACTAGCATAGGTATTTTAATGGGACAAAATAAAGATTGCATTGACCCTGTAACTTTTTATTATATAACCAGCTGACTATTAACATAACGCAAAATTTTCTAATCTTCCCATCATAAAAAAACATTATTTTCCCAACAGTGTTGAAACTCAGACAGCTAGCCTAACACTCTGCCTTCTATACGCAAGCTTAACAGAAGTTATGACTTTATAAAAATTACTGCATGTCTTTCAATAAACAGGAGTATTTTAAATTAACTATCTGAACATTCTGATGAAAAGAAAACAGACTTATACAAGGCTTTGCAGCATATGTAATGGCATGTAATAAGTATACAAATATATAGCAGAGACTGACCTTTATTTTAAGATTTTGTGAAGCCTGTAGGAATTAGCCAATATAGAGATTAATAAAATGCTTCCTGAGAAGACAGACAATCTGCCTGCTACAAGTATCCTGGAAGCTACCTCAAAGATTAGCCTGCCCTATTTTCCATACCACAACTATGTATTTGTGGCCACAGAAAATGTTCTTTTCAGCATGCAAGGTACTTAGTACCCAAGCATGCTTAGTATGTAAGTACATTACCAGGCATTCACACTGGCAGCCAACAGAATGTCCTTTAGGTAGCAGTGTACTCAGAAGCCATACAGCATATAGATTACCTCATGCATGGAGCAACCCCAGAAACTGCTTTTCCATCACAGCATATATATATACACAGACAGAAGGTTGGAAATGAGCCAGACACTGTAAGAACCTCTAAGAGATTACGGTGCAATAAAGTTCAGCCTCTACAGTGCAGCCACCCACATGCACAGAAGTCAGGCTACGCACACTTCCAGTGTGTTACCGCCTTGCGTCAAGAAAAGCCTACTCTAGCTCATGTTTGTTCCCACCTCTTCATAGGACAGTTGAGTACCAGCTCATTACTTGGAACGTCTTCGCATATGGTATCCCTAGGGCTGCCAAGGATGACTGAAAATACTGGAAGTGAACAATGGGAGAGACTCAATAATCATCTTCCTTACTCCTCAGACTTGACACAAGCAGGGCTGAGGCATGCAGAAGAACAGCATTTCAAACAGAAGGTCAGTTCCTGCTGCCAGTTTGAGATTTGGTGTATACATTTCACGCAACTAAGTTCTTCTCTTGTGCAAGATACATACAGTGCAGACTACACCACTGTGAACATTCCCCATGTCACCATTCTCATGCCTCAGCTTGAACTAGGACCTGAACTTTTGTGCCACGTGAAGTCTTAGCTCTGTTTGCTGACATTACAAATACAAGTATCAATTAGATAAGCTGTGAAATTCCTTGTAGCAAGAAGACCTTTGAGAACTAAATCTGCAGGCTGATTCTTACATGGTATATAATTCAGTTTGAAAATATTCAGCAAGAATTACTTTAAACGTTGTCCTTTATTAAGTAGACACATTTTAAAAACTATAGAGGACATGGTTCCACAGTATCACATTACCGCAATTTTTACAAGTTTGCAGGCTTGTGGGAATGGTGTGGTACTACAGACTCCATAGGCTGTCTGAAGTTCAAGCATATGATGCTAGTGTCTGGCAGCTGGTTGGAAGTGAAGCTCTCAAGTCTCAGCCCAGCTCCACAGGTAACTGGTCCCTAAGCACCACTCCTTCAGATACTCTTGTTTACAATCTCATGAGGAAATTTGGGAGCTGAAGGGCTGGAAGTCTGGCAATAATCTCAGGACAAGGTGAGGAGGTATAAGAAGGGAAGGTACATCAGGAGAGCTTGCATAAGTTTGTTTATGAACAAAGGACTTCACTCTCCAGGACTGTCAGATCCAGTACTTTTTGTATGAATTCTTTTGAGAATCAAATTGACATCTCGTTTTACCACCACACATATTTTCAGAAGGTATTTCACGTTAAAGGTAGAAATGAGGGGAAAACTCGTAGCTCCAAGTATCTGAAATGTTAAACTCTGTGTGAATTTCCAGTCACATAAATGTTTTGGTCTCAAGTCTCTCAGCCCCCAAATTGAAAGATGATAAATCTAGAAAAAAACCAAGACTTACCTTCTTGTAGAGACTTCTCAGGTCTCTGTACTGCCACATACTATTGAGGACCTGAGATGCTGCTTTCACCACTTTTGGCGAATGCCTGTTACACACATATGTTAAAAAGGGAGAGAGAGAGAAAGAAAGAGTGAGAAAGAGACTGTTAAGTACGAGACTTTCAATTTTCAAATGCCTTGCTATGCATTTAAACCCACAATTAAAGTGTTTTCCAAATGTACCATAAGATCTTTGATTGGCATCTTGGAGACCAATGTTGTTTTTAATCAAGGGCAATACATGTTATTTCTATAGGATCAATTATTCGGTGAGGATCAAAATGTGTGTTCCTCAGCACACTGAGAACAAGGATTCATGCTGAGAGCACAGGAAGAGGAATGAGAGAGGCAGAAATTTGTAAAATTGTTGAGGATCCAACTGGTGTTAAGTACATCAAAGAAGATGTGCTGGCTACAATTTTTGGTACAAAGGTCAAGAAGTTAGAGCCACAGTTTCTTTCTCTTTCCAAACTTCAACTCTTGATAGCATGCTCAGTGTATTAAGCACCTCCTAGCAGAGGTCAAAACAAACACTTTAGATGGGTGATGAGCACTGTTTTTGAAGTGCTGAGCCAACATGAAGAAATAGAACTGATTATGACAAATTTCATTAGAAATTCAAGTTAGGACTAGCAGCTTGCTCATGCCATTACTCTTCAGAGATGGCAATGCAATGTCATTTTGAAAACCATACATAACTTCACATGGACTTCCTCTTCATAAAGGTTTCAAAAGAAGCTATAAACTATTGTTACAGTCACATGGAGTTGGGAGTCATAGATTCCTCTTGGGATACGTAACTTAAAAGAAAAATATTAAAAAAATAAAAATCAGAGAGTATTCAGCTCCCTGAAGAAGGGTCAAACACAAAAGGACCAGGAAGATAACCCAGCCTGCTGAGGAAGCATACACTGTGCTGCACCTATAGTACCCATAGAGCAGTAGAAAATCTTGCAAAGGCAGAAGTCTGGAGTGAGGACTGATGGACTTTGGGGCGGTCATTGAGGTAATTCATGTTCTACACCAAAAAGGCACATGGACTGCAAAATCAAAGAGAAACCATGAAAGCCAGTATCATATCTTAATGACCTGGGTAGGGGTCAGGCTCTGGTGCATCCTGGGACCTCTCAGAAGGACCACTGGTAGGACGACTGGCAAAGCAATGTTCATGACACAACTGATTCAATTAAATTGTACACTATTTTCCTAGTAATTTATTTGGTACTTTTTTCTTTCCCTTTTCTTCCATTTCTCACCCAGGGTACAGCAGTAGGTGAGTAATTGGTGAATAAACACGAATTTGACAAACCCTTTCAAGCATAATTGTTTTTATTTTACTCCCAGCTGTACTGGTTAGCGGGGTGCTGGTGGCATGGAATAATCAGGAAAATAACTGCGCCAACCGCACTGTGAGTACTGAGGAGAAACAGGACCTATGTGAAACCAGTATGGGCTTGGCCAGTATGATCTTACAAACACCAGTTCTTTTGTGCTGTTATACAGGGAAAACGCTCAAGCCCTGGGCATGTTCCAAAGGCTAGCAGGGCCAGCCCTACACTCCGGGCACTGATCCACACCAGGATGCACGGCCAGACTAGAATTCTGCACTTTTAGAAGCAGACGCTTCACACTGGACAAGATAAATTCATACTGAGGTGTTTTACGGTATTAAAATGCCAGATTTTCCTATCAGTCCAACAACCAGCAGTCCTGATTTTTAAACAGTGTATTACCTACAAGAAACAAAACCAAAGCAATAACGCACAAGGCTAACGTTTCTGAAAGCTGAAAAATGGAACTTTCCCTCAAGATGGGCATTTGTAGCACTGTGAGTTGATGGGCTTTCTTCTTCTAGAACTGTGTAACCTGTAACAGTAACAACACAGGAGCCCAACTCAAAGGACTTGAGAGGAGGGGTATGCATCATGATTTGGGAGGGCATTTTAGAATTACTCAATGCTACTGGGCTAAATACTTTCACTCAATGTAGATAAGACTTTTACCGTTATAATGGATATTTAGATGGGGAATCATACCCTTGGATACTCCTAGAACTACCCATGACACTTCAAAAATTCCAGACTCAGCAGGTATTAATAATCTCTACCAGATAATGAACAGGCAGGTAAATACATTATTCTGAGGAAAGACACATTCAGCTTAAGAGAAATGGATATGAACCTGCTTGCAGTATCCGTACATTTGATCTAGAAAATACAAATTATAAAATTTAAATATTTTAATAACAATAAAAATGCAAATGTAAATAAACTGGCAGAGCATAGGGAGCTCCCACAACTGGAATCCCATACTTTTGTTATGCTACTAGTTTTTACCTTTCATAATTAGAATGTGTGAATGTTTCAATAATGAATTTGGAGTGAAAAGAAAAGGGTGATAATAGAGGAAAAGAAACGTGATTAAATTATACCAGCAATGCTCTGATCACGTAGGCGAGCATAAGTTCTCATACCAAATGTAGGGTGCATAAATCTTTCCTTCAGGTTGTGGCCTGGCTTTGTGGGGCTCTTTTAGAGCTCTGATGCTGCAGTAGGCTGTGTGATGACAGCTTCGAGCAGGTGGACTGATGGGTTTTGTACACTACAGTGAAGGCTTTTTGTGTTCAAACTGCCACGGGCCCATTGCACTATACTTCTGCAGGTTGACAAATATGAGAACCAGGCTCTCTGTTTTAGGCAAAAGAAGGATAAAGAGTGAACTCTTCATGAAGAGTGCGTACATAGGAAAAAAGACAAGATGAAATCATAGCTGCTCTGGAAATGTCATGGTTGTGTGTAAGGTTTTTGCACGTTTTGGTGCCTCGCAGAGTAGCCTGCTGGCATCCTAATGCATGCCCCACCTTCTCAGCAAGCTGGTGGCAGGGAAAAGGGTACCTTGAAGAGGGACAGGACCTTTACATTCTTCACTACTAGGGCAAGTGAAGAAGTAACAGAACCTTGCTGAGGTCCCTTCCTTTCACAGGATCCATCTACCTGCATGTTACCCCTTCTGCAGGGTGCAAGCTAACAGCTGTGGCCCCTAAGGTTTATCAGAATCTTCTGGAAGGGCCTAGAGGTAGTGGTTACTGTAGATAATTACTCCTCCTTAAACTCCAGGCAGTGCACTTCATGCACTGCTGACAGTACGTCAAAAAACAAACCAGAGCGGAGAATTTTGCTATTGGTATTGTCTGTTTCTTGTCACCTTTCCCACTGGGCATATGATTTCTGGCAAAACTAAAGAATTCAACGCACACTGCACAGAGGAGGGAAACACATTCAGGACTAGTAATAACTACTGGAGGTGTTAAAAAGGTGCAAGGTGATTTGCAAAACATACTTGTCTCCTTTACTCTTAGATATGCCAACCAGTTTCTCAATGCCGCCTGCGTCTCGTAAGGCCTTGGCATTCTCCATGTTTTTAGTGATGACTTCATGCAGAGTGCAGCAAATGGCAGTAACGGTGTCATCAGACATGGCCTTGCTCGCTGAGCTGTTGCTGTTGTTAGCGCCTGGCAGTCGGTGGACCAGATCCCTCATGGCATATTTGCCTTTGTTGAAAGAAAATGAAGGGAGAATTCAGAAGATACAGCAATAAAGGGTGATGGAGAAGTACAGGGAAAACACGCAAGACTACTAGCACCGTTTTCATCATTGAACACAATCTAATCGGCTACTGATACTATTTTAGAGCAAGCCACATTTATACAATCACATGTTCAAGCACTTCACACGTTAGGGACTCTATTAATATTTCCATACTACATTAGTTGGAGACTTTGGATATGGCTACATCATGCCCTTATGAGAATGAAAAGATGATAGTAAAAGCCCAGTATATGTATAAAGATAACCTGAATACCACAACTTACAGACCCTGGCAAGTCCTCATGTCTCACCACACAACTCACTACTATGAATAAAATGTGCATCAGTTGTTAAAAACACTACAGTGAATGCAAAGCCAATGACGTTGTTATTTGTGAAAGAGACTTCTCTGAAGGACCAGTTTCACTGCACAAGGTTAATTCTATACTACAGGTAGTGATTTAACTACATGTAGTCATTAGTGTTTCCTACACTTTATTGCTCATAGAGTACGCCGTATTTCCCACACATCCTTAGTGTACACATGGTACAGACCAAAATGGGAGCCCTTCTGCCATCTATTTCTGTCTGATATTTACTAAAGAGTTACTTTATACAACACTAACGTCCAGAACTTAAAATCTCCTAAAATGAAAGGCACAATGAATTTTTAAAATAGTCACACTGAACTGAAGACATGGAAAAAAAAAAATTCTGTTGATTCTGTTGGCCTCAATGATCTTAAAGGTCTTCTCCAACCTAAATGATCTATGATTCTGTGATTACTATAACTTTGTTTCCATGTTTAAACGAACAATGATTTTTTTTCCAAAATTGCACCTCAAAGTTATGTAGCGCTTGTGAGAATAACACAAGAGCAGCTTCTGAGAATTTATATATATATATACACAGTATAAATGTGAATGTAAATATATATAAATGTAGGACAGGGTTAGCACTGGCACCCATATATGAGAAGCCTCACATCGGTCCTAAAGCGTCAGTATTATGGTAAAATGGCTGCTCGGTCCTTCAACGTGATGACGATAAGATCAGAGAGGGCAAGGGCCTGATAAAGTCCTTGCCGAGATCAGTGAAACAACTCTGAATCACCTTCAGTGCACCTATGCTAGGAATTTGCACAGAGCAATCACCACGAGTGTATCATGCAGGACAAAAAAATTGGGAAAAATAAATACAATCAGTAATCTAATCTACATCACATTTTATGAATGAAATAATTAGGTATGATTATTGTATATAATATTATAATTTAATCATATTTTTTGATAACTTAAAGTTCTGATCAAGTAGCATTTATGAGCACTTATTAAAATTCTTATTTTTGAATTCACAAAGTCAGTTGTGTGTGTCTCCATATCTGAAAGCAGAGGTTAAGTGGAAAACCACATCTTTTTACTATCAAATGTTAAACTATTTATATTTCTCACCATTTTGCCTGGTATGGTAGAAATACAGCCAGTCATTTGGAACAGAATATTCATAACATAGGTAAAACCTAAAATCTCAGTACTGAAATGTCAAACTTAAAGGTTATCAGATAGATTTTGGGGTAATGTGAGATCTTAGAAATTACTCACTCTGTATCATGTAAAAACATTACTGATTATGAAAAGCATACCATTACCAACAAAATGTGTGCAGTAGGATTTGAATCTTACCAGTGTGCTGCAATACGAATACAGAACTTGTCCTCAACTGTTTTTATATCTTTGCACTTGGTATTTAATTAGTCACTTGCAGTATAAGCTTTTCAGCAATATTATTAAAATCAGACGTGGTACAGATGTTAACACCACTTTCTCTTTCACAAACGGTTTGTTTGAGCAAACTGAAAATCTTTTGCTCCCCAAAACATATATGAAACATCATTCAACAGCCTGAAATGCTTTTTACATCTGCATCTGTTTGTTCCATGTAACATGAACACATTAATAGTTGCTTATCATTTACGGTGATTAATTCAGTCTGTAGCATATAGTAAATTAAGCTTGCGTATCCAAAAAAAACCCCAACTACTATCTGCTGTAGCTTTTACTCTTCTGATGGAGCGTCTGCCACTGGTCAAGAGTAAGTACAAGAAGACAAATCAGATCAGGGAGACTTTCTGCTTTTCTCCGTAAACACATCCAGAACAGACCAGTACTCCTGTTTCCTTTTGTACCTCACCGGCAGTGCAAGAGAACGTCTTACCATCTCATTCCTTTGGTGGAACCAGATGACAGAGATCATGCCACAAGCAGTCAAAGACTGTGTCCCTTTGTACTGGGTAAATGGAAATCTGGATGGCTGTCCCAAGCAGATTTCTTTCCTGCAACTGGCCTAGTATTGCATGCAATAGTATTCATACCAGTACACATGCCGAGATTCACAAGATGCTTCTTACAATAAATAAAGGCGTTGGAGATATCAGGAAAATATCACCAGGAAAACTAAAATCAACACAATCAAGCCTGGTATAAGCATTCTGGACACGTCAATGCTCAACAGTTACAACATTTATGCTGTGCACAACTTGAAGTTAGGCATGAGAAGATTAAATCAGTATTACATCAAAACAGGAAACCAGGCTTTTTATAGGGGATGTGTAGTAACAGTGGGACAGTATATCTTCCCTTATTCTGAGTGTCTGTAGTAATTTCAGCTCAATAATACTATTCAGCACTTTATCAGCTGCATATTCAAACTAAAATATACTCTGAGTGGGCTTTTTTTGTTTGTTTAGTTTTTGTTTTCCTTCCTCCCTAGAAGTGCATCAAATTTAGCCTTTGGATAGGCAGTGCCAGAAGACTCTCAGCGCACATGTCGTAGACCTAAAAATCTGATCAACACCTTGTAGCTGTGGCAGCTGTGCAAACTGGTGTCCACTTTGGAGACAATCTTCCCCCAATCATCAGAACCTGTACCACCAATGCCAGGCCCCATGGCCTGCCAGGTGCTGCCAGGGGGGGCATGCATGCACAGGTCTCCTCCTCTTCCCCGGCCCCAAAGTGCAGTGAAAGCCAGAACTGCCACCCCCAACAGAGCTGCTCACACATGCAGGTGAAGCACACACTGACATCACGGCTCCTTCCAGAGGTTCACCAGGAAAAGGTGGCACACCACCTGGAAGAAGAGGGGAGTGGCCGTCCTGTAGAATTGATCTAAGCCACTGTTTGTAAGGTCTTGGAATCTATTAACAAGCGTAACTGTTAACTTATTTTCTGTAGTTTCAGAGCTTTGAACGCTCTGTCAAGTATTAGAAAATATGACATGAAAAGTCATGTTTCCTAGCATCAGCTATGGAAGAAACCCTGCTCTAACCTGGAGTGGTGTAAATGTCAAGTATTGCCAATGAAAACACGGCTACTGCTACACCAGCCCAACACAGCTGACAACACGTGATCCCTGACTTTCGCATTAGTATATGTTATAATCTGCAAAACGTTTGCATTTAGAATTATTTTTTGACATTAAGAACCTTTTCAGAAAGCAGACTGAAACATATCTAATAGAAACTGGTATTGTAATGTCAGTAAAGTTTTATCTAGCCATACTAGTAAGAAGGCTGGGGAATTCAACTTGCAGCTCAAGAAGCATCCCTGAGCTTAAGAACTGAGAAGTGATGAGGGTTCTGGGAAGAAAGGAAGATTGTGTGTAAGAATGATACTAAAAATAAAAAGCATTGTTAATTTTCATTAGAGTTCATACAGAGCTGCTTTGATTTACAAATAAACTGATTTTTCATTTGAGTAATGTTACACACAGTAAGATTCAAAACTGACCTGATGCTGTTAAAGAGGATTTACATGATATCACTAAACATAACTACCAGCTTGACAAGGAGAAAAGAAACAATATTTATTTGTTCAATTCCTCTCCGAAAGTAAGGAAGAAAGACATTACATAGTCATAATTTGGGGCCAGCATCATAGGAAAGGAGTTGTCCTGTTTGTGTCTGGGACAACATTTTTCTGACACTATACACTTAGAAGTTATTTTTCTATGACAAGACATTTATATCGAGAGCAGAGTCATCTATTGACATACACTAAGTCTTTGATTGTAAGATGATAATGTTTGCTTTCCAAACATTTCAGCAATGCAGCTTTAGCATCTTTTCCTTTGCATGATAAAGTTTCATTAGCACCTTAGTACACATCTCCATGAATTAATTCCAGAAACTTTTGCCTTCATAGGACAAAACTGAGAGCTGTCCTAAGAAAGATTCTGCCTTCAGAGCAAAACAGAAGAGCAAACTATTCTTCTAGTAGATTTAACAGGAGCAAAATCATCACAAATAAGGGTCTACTTCTGGAAATATTTCCCTAGTATTGCCTTGAGACAAACTCACTGCTGACGTAACCCCTCTGACTTCATTTCCATTTTCACTCATCTCTGAAAAATCATTTTGACACATTCATGAAATAGTTATGACATGGTTCCTAGTTTGAGAGAACAAGACTAGGAAAATTAACCTATTGAAAACACAAGAAATTTCAGAGAGATATGAATTCAAACTATGAACTCCGTCCTAGAGGTACAGCTTGCTCTAATAATTGTTTCCCTCCTCAAAGATACCCATTAATTCACATTGTGTAGCCAGCTAACACAAAAATAGGAAAATGTCACCGTATTTTACTGTAATGCTACAGATATCCAGATACACAGAGCTACTGGTGTCTATGTCACAATATATGCGAAATTTGTTCTCTTTCTTCTAACATATGCGCTCCACTTAAATTTCCAGACATATGTATTTTTGTGCATTTTCATAATCCTTGTGATTTTAATACCATTGAACTTCAGTATTTCACAGTCTTTATGGAAAGAATATTTACTGGGAGAGCTTTTATTATTACTTCCAGTCATTACTTAATAAATGTGCCAGAACTGTCTACTTCATTTGGATGGAACAAATTTTGATCATGAGTCAGTGTATACAACTGATAGTCTAATACATTAGAGCATATTCATCACATGACAGCAGTGGCAGAAATGCCACTACTGTATTTGACAAATTGTTCATTCGTGCACCATGTTTTCTCTTGTCAGATACTGTTGTCTTAAGGTGTAACTGATAATCACTATTGGCACTATTGTAGCACCTGAAAGTGCCCCTCAAGATCCAGCTGTCGCTGTTCTAGAGGAACTCTGACTCTTCTGTGAACACTGGAAATCTTCTAGTAAATACTGAGGTGCAAGAGAGGGTGTAAGCCCCTTAAAAAAAAAAAAAGCTTAGTACAATACACAGCAAACTCTGGAGACAGAGTACAAGGTAGTTTGTAGGCATCAGAGCAGCAGTGAATTTCACGTGATTTAGGAGGGTAAAAGTTTGTTGGTTTTCATAGGGAGATCATCTTCTGCCACCAAAACACAAAAACACACACACCAAAACTACCCTGAATTTTAAAGGCAAAATAGGTTAAGAGGTAAGAAACGCTGTCAGAGCCAAACACATGTAGTTTATTGTGGGACACAGGAAGAAGCAAACCCAAGAAAATGCAGCCGGGTAATACCAGAGCTGTTGGGCCAGCAGCAAGTGGAGTGGATAGAGGGAGACAAAGCTGTACATTTGAAAGCAGGACTGAGTACTGCAGTACTGAGGTTGAGAGATGCTTGTCTCTGTGAGTAGATTAAGACATTTCACTACAATATGTGTGGCTGGCACATCAAGGGAGGTGATTCTACCCCTCCATTCTGCTCTGGTGAGACCACACCTGGAGTACTGTATCCAGCTCTGGAGGTCTCAACACAAGAAAGACAATAACCTCTTGGAGCAGGTCCAAAGGAGGCCACAAAAATGACCACGGGGCTGAACACCTCTCCTGCAAAGACAGGCTGAGAGAGTTGGGGTTGTTGAGCCTGGAGAAGGCTCCTGAGAGACCTTATTACATCCTTCCAGTACTTAAAGGGAATCCAAAGAAGGATGAGTCCAGTCTTTTTAGCAAGGCCTGTTGCGAAAGGATGAGCAACTTTTTTAAACTAAAAGAGGGTAAATTTAGTCTGCATATAAAGAATAAGATTTTTTACAATGAGGGTGAGGAAACAATGGAACAGGTGGCCCAGGAGGTGTCTCCATCCTTGGAGACATTCAAGGTCAGGCTTAATAGGGCTCTAAGCAATCTGATCTAGTTACGTATGTCTCTGACTACTGCAGAGGCGTTGGACTAGATGACCTTTAGAGGCCCGTTCCAACTAAATGCAATCTATGATTCTATGATAATGTTAATTGACTACAGTACTGCAATTATCCCTTTCAAAAAAATCATCATCTCAGCTCAACTGTTTGTAAGTGAATGAGTAATGAGTTAACTTACACCAGTTTGAGTAAGCACCTCAAAACTCGTGGGCTAGAGCAACTGCTTCAGCTGCTTCACATTAAGCCTAGTCTGACAATTAAGTTAGGATAATGAGTGCTTTGAGCTAGAGAAAAATGCTGGATGTCACCTCCTTGCAGGTTTATTTGCACTTAAATTTTAAGACTCTGTGGAGATAAATTATTTTTAGAGAAGACAGAAAGAATAAAAAAACTATTACACCCACATGCCCTATTGTGCCCCAAAGCGCCCAGGCGCACTTTGCTTGTGGCTGCTGAGACAAAACAAAAGATCAGGTGGACGTTTCAGATTCCCTCTTCCCCTCAGAAAAATAATACACAATTCCACTTTTTTGCCACTTCTCATGACAGGCAGCAAGATTTCAAGGTATAAAATTGGTATTTGGTATGGACCACGACAAAGAGGAACAATATCTTCCCTGATGCACTGTATGATGTGCAATTCATTGGTTTTCTTTTTTTAAAAACTTTTTTATCAAGAATAAATTCAGTCATAGGTAGTGTAACATACAAAGCCCTACAGGGAGCAGGAATAGTGATCTTTTACAGCTTCAAGGAAGAAAACCTCAAACTTTCACAGAGTGATGAAAGTACATGAACACCAATAGCTGTGTTGGCAATGTCAATTGAGATTTGCTTGTTAAAGAATCAAGTATCTACAAGGGTAACCAATATAGAAGCTTTTATCTTTTTAAAAAGATTAAAGATGCTGGTTCTATATTGTGCAGAAGAAAGCCATGGAGAGAACTAGGAATGACAAAGGGCACAACTTTTTTTTGCGGTACCTACAGAAGATAGTAGCATTGGACAAAGACGAAAGAGAAGCATTTTGGTATTTTCACACTGAACACGCCATAGGAAATCACAACTGGGGGCAATGCAATCACTGATTAAAATTGTTTCCTCAGATCCACGATTCTTCATAGATTTTCTTTCCGCAGCAGCACTTTAACCCAGCCACCCTCCTCCTTCAGCTTCTCTGCTTCCAATGTAACTTTTTCATGTCATGTGGTTCCTGCCTCCCTCTGGCTGATCATTTCTCTTGCTCTCAATTCACCTTCTCAGGACTGCCCTCTCTCCCCTCTGTTATGTGACTGATATTTTTCCTCCATCTGTACCCCTCAGCCCTTTGAGTCGTAACTGCTAAGCTTTCACGTTCCTTTGCCATGGCTTGCATATCCGATATTTAAGCTTATATCTGCGTCTGCCTTGTCTGCCAAGCTTTTCCGTTCTCTTCCTCATACTGGTTTAAACAACTTCAGTTTGTTGCTCAGCTAGATTTTGGGTTTGTCACACTGCTGTACGCCCATGAACCCCCCCTAGGCTCCTGCTCTTTAATGTTCTGAACTAAAGGAAATCTTAGCTAGCTTACAAGTATAGATTTTAGATTTGAAAATACCAGTGTGCTTAGAAGCTAGTGCTCTAGTACTATGTTTGTTGTCTCTCTTGTATATCTCAATTCCACAGAAAACTATCTATTTAATCTGCTGTTACTCCTGATACCGATTTTACTCCTCTCTCAGTGGAATACCTTATGCATTTCTCTCACACAGTAAGACTGCAGATTTTCAGGCTTAATATTAGCACTTCTCTTAAAACCTAAAGACTACAGAACTTCCAGGGCTCTTTAGCTGGCTGCAAACTGCTAATTCATACAATATATCTGTCCCAACACATGCTTTAAAGGTTAGATCCGTGTCTACATTTTGCATACAGAAACACTTCAGCTGGCTCCACCAGAGCTAATGCCAAAACTAAAGCAGTGCACCGAGACCTTGCTATGCATCTCTGCCTCTTTCATCTTTGCTGCTGTCTTTTTGGCAACTGTCATGGGATGCATGCTGCCACAGAAAAGTGGATTTCTAGAGAAACTCTCTCTCCTTTGGGGAAGTAGATGTTTGCAGCAGAACAGCCAGAAAACTAGTAGAGAAATATATTTATGGGTACCATGGCCAAACAGAGTTTCTGATTCTCAACAGCACATCTAACCCAGCACAGTGAATGGCTTTTATTTTGAATATTAATCCATACATGAGCTGAGCAATCTCTATGTCCTCTTTTCATGCTAGAGAGGCAAATCAACCATGAAACCAGACAGCCCGGTTTTGGAGGATGAATTGGGGAAGAGGTGTTAAGTGTTCATTTGTTGGCTGTCTCACCCACAGTGGGACTATACAAATGAGTCCAGCTTGACCTGCCTAACTAATTTGCTGACCTGATATGCCAAAGAACTACTAGGTCCACAGAAGAAAAATCTCCATCAATAAGCTTCAGCAGCAAAGGCAGTATTTTTTAAGATAAACTGTCGTAAACCCACAGATATTTCTGCTCTTCTGTTGCTCCTCCACCTCTAGGCAGAAAAAAGGATTTGGGTGGTGGCTTTGGATGTCTCCCTGACTTAGTTTTGGTAGGTTATCTGGGGACAAAAATAACAGACGCAGGCTTTATTGTTCATGGATCCAAGGAATTTGATCTTGTATGCTTGGAACGGACAGAGTCCGTGCAGGCAACCACTCAAATAATTTCCTTTTTAATTCATTTTGTTTACATTTCCTGCCACGCATACAAACTGGAAAAGGCATGGAAAGGAGTCGTTGGCCTACCTATTCACCCAAGTAGTGCAAATATATCTAATTAATCACCTCCATACACCAACAGATTTATTTCTTGTGTAGACTGCACTGTCATCTTTCCTTTCATCTTCCCACTCTCTCAAGGTAAAAAAGATTCTGCAGAGGAAAGTGATTCCTCAGTTTAATTGCTGCAGGCTACGATTTCTGATTAGTGGAGCTGGTTTTAGTCTCTTGCTATCCTCTTCCCTACTCCCTGCAGAGAACAGAGCTTTTGGAGGGCTCAATTTTAAAGAATATAGTCATTTAATTAATGTTATGATTAATCAGTGTTTCTAAAGTGCTTTGAAGAGGAAAAGTGCTATGAGAGTGTGGAGTGGAATTTTATCTGCATTCTTTTCCGAGATAGGGCAATATTTTGTTAATAGTCTGATTCTAGGGGCTTTAAATTAGGCCATAACGAAGAAAAAAGAATGTAATCTATTTTGGGAAAAATAAGTTTAGGCTTCAGTATCTATGCCCTGATCCAACACCTATTGAAATTAATGAGTCTGCCTACCAGTGTCAAAAGGTATTAAACTGGATTCATAAAGAAGTAGTTTTTCCTTTCTACTTCAGTTTTTGCTTCCTGTCCAAAATGGAACAAGCTTCTGAGAGCAGACTGATGTAGCCAGAGTGAATTGCAAATAGGTACTACCCTGCTTTAACCGTCCATGAAGCAAATGCTAATTATTTGCCACTATTTTTCTTCTTCACTTGTGCTATAATATCACCTGAAACCCATGAACAAATTTTTTCCCATTGTACGGTCTGAAAGACTATTTTTGCATGCTTTTATATGCAGTTACAACAACATCATGGTGAAACATACAGAAATTCTTATGTTTAGATGTACAGTAAAATATTAACAGAAATAAACCCTAAATGAATCCTTATGGTATATTCTGTTATTAAAGATTAAATAAAATGCATAGATGTAAATGGGTTAGCTCAATAAAGACAGATATTGGTAAAAGATAGTATCTTTTGAAAACAACTCTTCCAACAAATATTGAAACCACTCCCAAGTCATACTGTAATGCTCACATATTCCTTAAGTACTGCAATGTTCAGACATTTCTTAAGTCATCGCCATGAAAACTCTACATGGAGCAGTTAATTAATCTGTGCCTGATGGCAAAACAATACCTAGGATACATATCAGTATTTCACATTGCTTACTTGAGCACCATACAATAAAACAATTTAATAACAAAATCCTCGTTAGTATCTAAGGCTCAGTGAAACCATAAACTAACTTTACACACATCAATGTTTGGGAAAAGGAGAGAAGAGTGAAAAACAAGTGAAAGAACAGAAACAGAAAAAGCGCTAACTGTTCAAAACATACGTTTAAAAACTTCAGTGACAATTTATCCATGAAAGTGTAGGAGTGTAACACAGTATTTGCTTCTTTCCTGAAACTTGGATTTGTTAGCAGGGACCTTGTGGAGACACTGTCCATGTGTTGAACTTCTAAGGCACCAGTGTAACTAAAAGAGATCATACAGAAGTCTACTGTCGTAAGGAAGCTCTAGGTACATTTGTTAGAAATGATGTCTCTCACACTGATCAAGCAGAAAGTGGACAGGTAGCCAGTTTTACTAGGCAATTTTTAGAGGTCAATCAATTTTGCAGATAATACTTATGTTCTAACTTGGTATAATATAATATAATTCTTGTTCTTGCAGAGTGGTTTGTGTTCTTAGCAACACAGTCATCAGAAAAGAGAAAACTCTAGTTTTCTGTTTTAATTCACCCAAAGCTACTACAGTTTATAAGGCCTGAATAGAGTAGGTATGTATGCAAGGATACGGTGCAGAGCAAAAATTAGCTTTATGTTCTCATGGGAAGGGCAAAAAAGCATCTCAAAACCTTTCTTAATTAACATATAATATTTTTTGTTTTGACTACATGACTCGTTTTCACATTTCCCACAAAAAAACCTTCCTCAGCAACTCTTAGTTGCAGAGCTCATTATTAGCTGTGTTTAAAGAAATTGTGACAGATGAATCCTACTCCCGACTCCTCCAGCAGAGCACAGACCCACTAGAGCACAGCTCTTTGTGTGCTTCCTCAGGAGGCTGGAGCCAAAGGGCTCAAAATGTGACTTAGTTCTGGGTTGTGCTACTGCTGTTCCTTTCCTGTCCCTCCAGACACCCATCTGAGCTTGTTCAGTGTCACTAAATTACTGTTTTTTTAACCTCAGTCACAAATGCTCACCTACATCTTAGTCACACACAGAGGGAGAATTCTCAGGACTTTGTTCTCACTGAATTTCCTTCTCTCGCCTCCATGAGGATGCAACTGCCCACAAGCCAAAAACCAGGGAGTCCACTTTAGACTCGACATGCTAGATTTGATCTCCATCTTGGAGATCAAGATGGACAGAGAAGATCTGCTTAAGGCAAAGTCAATAACCTCTTAGATATCTCTCACACCTCGGCAAGATTGGCTGATCTCTGCTACGGCCAAAGAGAGAAGGGGAAATGGGCAAGTCTTCCAAAAAGTGTTGTTCTCTCTCCAGAATCTGTCAGTGAGCAGCTGGCTCCCTGGCTCCATGTGCCTTATTTTAAATGATCAGAGTGCCTTGAAAGACCAGGGTGGAGTCAGAGTGAAAATTTTACATGCATTCGGCAGCCTTGCTACTTTGCTGTGACATGACAGAATATAAACTACAATCTGCATTGCAGGGGAAGGATGGGAGATCAAGATTGAAACATTAGGAAAAAAAATGACTTAATAACAACAATAAAAAAGCAAAGCTGAAAAATAAACTCTCTCAATCAGAACAGGTGAGAGGTCAGATACAATACTGACCTCCTAACCACAGGAGATTTGGAGGACAATATTCCAAAAGGTAAACTACTCCTTGATAGACTGCTCCATTGCAAAGGATAAATTAAATTTGCAGATTATCACGTTCCCTTTGCGAGAGCAACAGTTGTTGTCAGTGTCACCTTGAAAAATTTTGCACACAAATATATGACTTTGCATATACTCATGCTAATAGTATGCACTTTCCTCTAATTAAAATTAGCACTCTGATTATTTGCTAAAATAACCCTGAGTTATGAAATCCAAATAATGTATAAAACATATCATTTTAAGAGCACCCTGAGTAGCACACAATCTAAGAGATCCTGTAACTTTTCTCCTGAGAGGAGTAATGAGGCAATTTACTTTCCTCATGTTGCACATTAGATATATCAAACAGCAGGTGAACTATGAACACCATCACTGCACATTCTTGTGGTACACAGAGCTGAATTACTGACTTATGCTGAAAAATCCGTAAACGTGGACTAGAAGCTTTTTTATCTTTCTTAGGGTACATAGGATGTCTCACGATTTTGAGAAGAAAATGAAATTCAGAGCCAGTATCTTGAATAAAATGAAAGGACAGCTATAAACTAAACAGGTAATCCCCTGACTAATTAAAGGACCAAGTTTCCTATGTGAGAAAGATTAGCCCACCGCTGCTCCTGTTCACCAAAAGGCTGGGTGTACTGAACTGAAGTGCAGCCATGCATGAACGAGGTGCTTATCTTAGTCATCCTTAAGTATGGAACTTGATACCTCTAGTAGCAAAAATTAAACAAAAAATGATGCAAGTAATTTCCTTATAAACCATAGGTCACTTGATGGATCCTCTAGAGATCATCTAGTCTAATCCCTGTCCTCAAAGTAGGATCAGCCTTGTGTTGTATTTGGATGGAATTTCCTGTATTTCAATTCGTGCCCATGCCCCTTTGTCCGGACACTGAGCATCACCAAGAAAAGTCTGGCTTGGTCAACTTTACATTCTCCCATCAAGCATTCAGGAACATGGACAAGATCCCCCTGAGCCTCCTCTTCTCCAGGCTGAACACCAAGGAAGTCCAGAACTGGACTCAGTACTCCAGGTGTGGTCTCACTAGTGCTCAGTAGAGAGGAATGATCACCTCCATTGACCTGGTGGTAACACTCCTAATACAGCCCAGGAGGCTGTTGGCCCATTCTACTGCCAGAGTATACAGCTCACTCATGGATTTTAAAAGCTTTTCCTTGACAATTAAAATGATGGCAATGTAGTCAATACAAATGTGAGACCACATTTTTTTAAGCCTTTATCCTAACTCTGGCCACTAATCCTGAGCCCTTGTAACCCTATCCCTTACCCCAGAACCATCTAATTCCTAACACCAAGCCCTATTGCAGTGTGAGAGGCCAAAGCCCTTTTTCTTTTCTTCTGAAACCCTTGCCCTAGACACTAGCCTTTAATTGCTACCTCTAGCCCTGTACAAATTGTCAAAACCTAAGCCCAACTCTTCCTTCCCTCCATGTTTGCACCCTTTCCTGACCCCAGCTCCCAGGTGTCAGTAGCTGGGAGGTGGGCAGGTGTCCAGAAGGACATCCAAGCCTTTTATGCAGAGATGAGGTGACAGGCCAAGAGGTAATGGGGATTTTGTGGCTGTAAGGGTGATTTGGGGGATGGAACATCAATCGTGAGACCATATTTGTCAGGCATTTACACTAACTCTGACCACTAACCCTAAGCCTGATTCCTAACTCTGACCTCTACTTCCACCTCCTACTCCAAGCCCAAACCCTAATCCCTGATCTCAATATCACAAACACAAAATCTGAGCCCAGAACAGAAAACAACAATGAATAATCTGGTAAAAGAAGAAAATAAATTGCCACAAGAAATATTTATAATTGTAAAAAATGAGAACAAATATTTTTTGGCATGATCTTGCTCTCATAAAGCTAAGCAGGAGCAGTGAGGTAAAGCCTAATTTATCACTGTCTCAAGCAATCTTACTATGTGAGAAAATTAAAAGATTTTGCTTCCATTAGCCATGGTGTTTCTGCAGCACAAGCTGGTTCCCAGCTTATTTGACTTAGCAGAAATACCCAATTAAAATTCCTGCCAGTGAGTCAAATCCAGTGTAAAGCAGCTGGAGGACACTGATGAACCTGATGCAACGCACTCGCAAATGGCACTGGTCTCCCCTTTGACAAGCGTGCCAAACACTCTATTTAAATGGCATCATTAAACTCAATGGATCTTAAATATCACAGCCCAACTCTTCATAAAAAAATCCACTTAGAGAAATTAAACTTTTGTGAAAAAAATGAGAGGAGAGAGAATATTAGTACTGGCATATCAGCTTTTGAGCGAGATGAAGTTAACAGCAATATCATGCAGCCACGTGTTCCTTTAGACATGAGCTTCTTATCTAATACAATCAGCAATATAAAAGTATTTGCAGTCATGTTGTATGAATTTTACAGCAGACAAACCAGACTGAAAAGATTCTTTAAAAATCACTAATATAAAGCACATTCTTACCAATTATGTGATATTCTATTGGATATTTCTTCACTTCTGGATCTACTGGCATGCATATTCTTATCTTTGAAAATATCTGAAATATATCCTCAATACATATTTATATCTAATATTAAAAGTAAACATCCTGGAGAATATCTTGGAGCCTTGCCCATTTCTGAGCTATGAAATCCTCTTCTGGAAACAAATTAAAGTAGATAAATCTGTGATTTATGTTCAAGTTCTCTTTGCCCTAGAATTATTTTTCCTTTCACAGACTGCATCAGATAATGCTCTCCTTATAATTTATAGAAACACTTGGGCTTAGATATACATAAAAAAATGTTCATATTAATATCAAGTAAATTTCACAATTGCATCTAGAATCAGGATACCTTAGGTTGGAAAGGACATCTGAAGCTTGTCTAATTCAATCTCCCCACCGAAAGTAAACATAGAACCAATATAATACAAAAATATCACGAGACAATAGGAGAAGACTGTTTAAAAAATAGATTAGATCTGATATAGTTGACATAATACACTGGATGGCACATACAGTCCCTTTGCACTAACTCTGCTTCTATTTATATGAAATAAATATTTAAATATGATGAATGTGTGCACACACATTTAGTCTCTTCTCCCAGGACAATTTTTCAACAGAATTTTGCCTACATAAAGACCACAACTGACTGCATTCTCTCTGATATGAATATGATCTGGAATATGAAGGCAGCAAGAGTACGCAAGTGAAAAGATTAGCCAATACAAAGCAGAAAATGTGTATTTTTTGATAAAACAGGAATGGAAATCGAGATAATTTCTAGGTATTGGTAAACTCAAATACTACTATGCAGCTACAGATGCCTTAAAACTCAAATTCTTTAACACAAACTACCAGCACATTAAGATTTTTAAATTAATCTATGTTTTAGCTATCTGAAAAACCTTTGCTTCTTTTCTTTTGTCCCGGCAACTTTTCAAACATTTTGTAATTTGAGAGAAAAGTAAGTATAAGAGTATGTCCCTGGAAGGAATGCACCACTAGAGCAGCTGCAGTTTACTCTCATGATGTTAGCCTTTATCCTTGCAGACATGCAGCCCGCAGGCATGAAGAACAATACAGAAAAAACTCAGAAATGAAGAGCAGGCTATTCAAAATCATGACAGCAGTAACATGGGGTCCCTTATACGGTTTCAAGAGTTTGGTGATTTATCTTTTTTCCAACCTATTGGTACTTTGCACCTATTAAAACACAAATACAGAAGTAAAATATGCCCTCATGGAGGAAAGCTTGTGGATCTTACTTGTCTTGACACCAGTGAAGCCTACAAACTTTTGCAGCTAAAAAACTGCTGCAAATAGCATAAAAAATGTTTTAATAGTGCTACTCAGAACAGTTACCTGTGGTTTGTCATTGAAACAGAATCATGTTATCAAATGAATTCTGTACAAAATGTATGAAATAAGTTCTGTGGACAATCTTCTATCCTGGGTTTATATTCATCCATTGTCACAGTCAGTGGTATGGATAGTGAAAGAGAGAAGAACAGGGGCTGTAAAATGCTTGAGGACCGATTTAGAATTCAGTTATCTTGATTTAGCAAGGTGGAATTCATTAAAGGCAAACGGATAACATTATACACGGGCAGGAGGTGATTATCTGCAGAAATACAGAATGAAGCACAACCTGTTGAGTAATACCGCAGAAAAGGATCAGGAAGCCTGAGAGGACCATGAGATAGGCATGTGTTACAAGGCAGGTTGCTGTGAGAAAGACACCTCTACAGGAGTGTATTAACAATTATTCCTGAAAGAATATACAGGTAAGATGTTCCTCTGTGCCAAGTTTGAGGAGGAATACCACAACTAGTCTGAATGTTAAAGTTTAAGAAAGATACGGAACAACTAGAATGAATCCAAATGAAAGTACCAGGACTAGTTAGGAAGACAGACCAAACTGCTATCACAACTTCAATAAGAAATTCAACTACTGCAACTCTGTATCTCTTCGATCTCCAACCAAGGTGTAATGCTGCCTTCTCTGAGATACTGCTCTGCAGTGGTGTCATTCTTATTGGTTGCCTTCAGGAATGACTACATATTTGGCCAAAAAGGCTTCTCTTGGAGCCTGCAGATCATCAAGACAAGACAGAAAAAGCAGAGTCCCTGAATATACGGCCTCATTGCAGGTTCAGGATTAGGTCTTCATATGGCTTACTTTAGGAACTGGAACAAAGGAAACATTGAGTCAAGTGTCCAAAATCAAAATATTTTAAAGAAATGGTTCAGCTGCTATCTTTTTGTGGTTTCCAAATTCACACTTGCAAGCTTCTCTTTCTGGCCCTGAAATAAAATGGTTCAGTTTATTTGTAAGGTCCACCTCAGTTTTGCATTATTCGCTCCATCAGCTAACTTAGTATTTATAAGTGATCAATTAGGACTGAAACACAATTTGCTCCAACAAGGCAATTTGGATCCCCAGGATGAGACTTGTTCTGCCAGGTTTTGGGGTCACAATATTGCAGGCACAGCTCCACCAGCTTCAGGAATTTTAGTCCATGAGGCTCACACATTACCAATGGGCTAAGAAGCATTTAGTTTTTCTCTCTGTCCAAAGGTGGAAGTATACTGCTGTCTCTGCAGACTTGGAAATAGATTTCTTGCTTTATTCTCTTTGGAAAGGCTCCTTGTGGTATAAAAATACTAACTCCAGTCTGTCACGAGCTCAGTCCACCTCTGCTATCGAGTACATCTCTTGCTGTAGCTGCATTAATGTGTCCATTGTCTTCCTTCTCACTCTTGAGTGCTGAAGGGCTTACAGGAATAGCCCTAGGCATAGCACTAATATAATGTGGTTGATATTTAGGCTTGTTGAACCAGTACACTGAAGGCATCCATTCCACTGTCAAACTCAGGAGGCTGCAAAAAGCTGTGTGCTTTTGAAATTGGTTGACGAGAATTAGGAGATCTCAATGGCAACTCTAGTTTATGCTGAGCTGCTTCTGTCAAGAGATTATGTTTGGGTTTAGGACTTTCAAACCTGCGTTCAAAGAGCCTTGCAGCAGTAGTATACGGTTTTATTGTAAAGCAGTTGTAAGAGGAAGTCACTGCTAGTTCCTTTACCGAGTCCTTTGTCAGGGAAGCTTTTCTGAGGGTAAAACATGGACTGCGCAGTGTCCTCTCTAGAGGACCTGAAAATTGCTGGCTTATTTTGAGGTGCAGGAATGTCAGACACAGACTTAACTTCAGAAAGTTCAGGCTTGTAATGCATTGAGAGAGACAGGACAGGACTACTCACTGACTGAGGTCGTGTATTGAAGGAGTAGCAGAAATTTTAACTTCAGAGATTGGCTTATAGAGCTTTTCATCAACGGGCCTGTCAATTGATTCAGCATCATTTGGTTTCCCTTTAGGATAATTGGTGAAATTCATCTGATTCTGCAAATGTATTGGTTTAGTGGGCTCAGAAAGATGGCTGGCAGGAACCTGCAGAGACAACTTATTGTGTAAACTCCTGGAATCGAAGTATGAGAGCTGCTTTTGATAACACTCTTCATCTTCTTCAAGATTGTAATGATTTGAGACCTTCACTTGAGGTCTCTGTGGCTCAGGGGCCATGTAAATATACTTCTTCAATGAAGTACCCTTTTAGCTTGTGAGTGAGTGCAATACACTGTTTGGAAGATATGGCAACATGATCTTGTAAAAGGAATGAACCACTTTAACTTTTTGGAAGAAAGGAAAGAAAAAGGTCCAAGAAGAGAAGTGAAAAAAGAAAAACACCAGATTCGGCAACCTCACTCAGATCCAGGTCTCTGAATATGCTTTCCTCACATTTCCAAACAGCACAGTTCCCCAAATCCATTTGACCACCATTGGTTCTTACTCCCTTTCCCTGCTCTCTGTTGTCTGCTGCTTTTCTTTCAGGATCAGGAGAAGCAGAAAGCAGAGACATCCCATCTCCTTCCACACCCCTTCATAATCTGAGTAATACTCATTCTCTTTGTTCACAGCCTTGAGGTAATTTGGCAATCCTGCCTTCTGGGTCACCTGCAGCCATTGCCAGATAGAGTAAGTGCCTGCTCTGACTCATGCGTCCTGCAAGAGTTATAAACACACCAAAGGGCCGATACTCAAGAGCACTGCTCTTTCCAGTAAGATTAGTGTGTGAACAGCTTATTGTGGATACTTTCTCCTGCGTTCCCACTGCAATCTAATCCAAGCTGTGCCTCAGGACCGATAATAAAGCTAGCTCATGTCATTCTAACTTTCAAATTAGTATCACTGCTTCTGAAAGTACTTCCATCAATTTTGTAATAATGTCATACTTCTTATAATGTCTTTTAGCTGATGATGTCTAGGCATTTTCTGCACGTTAATTGTCCCTGACAACGACAAAGACATTATTCATTCACAGTTATGAAAATCAAGGCAGGACATACCAGTGACCAACTCAGGAAGCCATCTAAGACTTAATAGTTTTCCTCCTCAGGAATGACAGAATAAAACTAGAGAAGAAATTAATTCTTCCAGCTTGTAGATGTGATTTTTTTGTTTGCTTTCTAAATAATTGAATTCTCTTATTTGATTACTTCAGTGGCAACTTTACAATGAATTTCTAGCCATAGGGCTCCTATCTGCAGCATCTTATTAATACTTGCAGGCTAATAGTTACTTATCTCTTAAGTTTTAAGTAGATTTTAGAATTAAAAGGTAAAGAAAAACACAACATTTGATTTCTGTATGAATGTGGAAATGGTTACATTGATGCTAATCTCTGACTCTTAAACAATTTTTGTCTTGTTTGAAGCTTGAACTAAAGATGTAGTTTCTTTTTCTTTCTCTTTTTAATAATATTGCCTCAGCTTTGAAGTTTCTGTAAGCTGAGGATAGCTTATCAGAAAAGTCCCAGTCAATAAAAGATACTTAAATAGAGCTACAAGTGAATGAGATGAATTTCAGTCACCCTAGGAAGAGGCTGAGCTCCTCAGTATAAGGCATATACATATTCAATCCCAATACAGAAGAATGGATTTAACTGCAGTATCTAATGCACAAAAATCCATCCTCAGATCCCCCGTCTCAAAGGCTTTGCTCATGATATACTTGGTATCTTGGATTGTTAGTGGCTCACAAGAGAGAAGGAGACATGTTTTTTTCTTTAGGGCTTGATTTAGACATTGCACTACAACATTGTACAGCAGAGGGTAACACCTTTAACTGCTGAAGGTTTAATACCTATATAGGGAAATTACACATGCTGGCTTACCAGCCTGTCTGATATCATCATACTCCAAAGAAGCTGACTTTTGTCTGTCTGAGGAATGCAGCTTACCTGTTTTGCTACTCTAATTTTCTAGTAAAGACATGAAGGAATTACCCAAACTGCCTTTTTTTTAGCGGGGAGATTTAAAGAGTGCTGATAGTAATGTAACAATTCACAGTGGTGCAATACTACTATGGTGGCATTTACGATGGCTGGACTCTACCAAAATAAAACTTTCAGGTTGTGGGCAGATGTTCAGTATGCAAGTGTGAAAATTTATCAGATAATGACCACAGTTTGAGCCTTCACAAGTAGTACTGGGCCAGGTCAGAGTTTTCCACTCCTCAAGGTGGCTGCTCATGTGAGTTCTTTGAGTTTGTTCTGTTTAACAAGTTTTTCCTGTTTAACAGAAGCTTGTCTGTAAAAGGAAAGAACGCTTTTTTCACTCGGCCAGCTCGTTTTGACTGATGAGTCAGACGGTGCTGACTCACACGAGTGGTTTGACTGTAGAGGTGATGTGTTAATGAGAGGTCACAGGGAACCTAGGAGCAGGAATATCTTCTTCCCACTGACAGCCAGAAGATGGGCTAACCATGTCCTAGGTGAGGGAACTGTAATTTCCTAAACACTCTAACTCAGTCAACTGAGAACCTATAATTTTACAGTGAAAATAGAAATTCCACTACTAAAAAAAGGAACTGTTTTATATAGTATGTTTAATGTGAATTTATTTCTATTACTTACACTTAGTGGGGAAAGTGTAAGGCCAGAGTGACCTAACTGGCATCTAACTCCATTTTTCAAAATAATCTATAAGTCTCTTCAAAACAGCTTGCTTAGAGCCTTATGTCATGACTGGAAACAGAAATTCAGTTCTTCATTCATCATCAGGCACCTAAAAATTTTACCCAGGTGTAATTAACATGGCAAAAAATAATTGTCCTTTCACTTCCCTTGCTCTCATACTTAAATAAACAATTTAAATTAGACCTCACCATTGCTTGACTTTGTTATGGTGATCAGCACCTAGGCGGCCTACTCACTCTACTTCAGTAACGCTGCTTTGTTACTCTGAGTTGAATCCTGCTTCTCAGGAATTGGATGGAAAAAGTCCTTCTGGCTTCCACGAGAATAAGATTAAGTTGACAGATTTATTCTGGTTGTTGCAACCGTACACTATAATACATGTTTTTTTAATGCACGGAGTACCTTTCTATACACACGTGTTCTCTCCAACACAGGTTCCCTTCCTCTCTGGTGCAGGTAAAAGGTCAGATTAAAACCTATCTACCCACATAAAAACATACACATGTAAACATTGTGTATATATATTCATATATATGAAGCCCAAGCTAAAGACACTCTATGCTAATTTAATATGGGGATAATTTGAAGATATAGAGATGAGGTTGAAGAAAGTTACAATAAAGGAGAGAATGAAAATGCCTTTGGACATAAGAGTGCTTGTAATTACATTTCTCACAATAATCAATTTTTTCCATGTAAATGTAAATTTAAAATTAATGTTACTGCTATATAATTGAATTGTCTATCAGATCAGATCAGAATCTATTAGTCTACACGTGATGACTAAGATTAGTTTAATAATAGGCATCACTACCGAACACTAGGGAAACTACATTTATGTCCACTGATTTTTAAGTAACCAATTCCAAAGACAAAGTTAAAGACTTCCCACAGTATTTTCCTTTTAAAATCTGCGAGTATGGTGCCTTACTAAAATTGCAACATTTTGAGCTCTTATAATTCCCTCTCCGGTAAATAAAGCAAACTTCTGTGTCTAAGTGAATTTAGTGGCAATTATCCTATTACGGCCTTGATTCCACAATAAGATGATTTGACTCTGGTCCTTACACACTGTCACACTGAAATTGTGGTTTAAAAATTGGTGAAAGTTATCCTGAAACAGCTTAAGTACATGCAATGCTGTCACAGAAGTTAAACACGTCCAAATGGCGTTTATCCACTTCTAATTTAGGAATTAGAGGGTATACTCTGGATGGCTTGAAATAACAAACATGTCAGCTTACCCACTTCTTAATCACTATAGCATCCTTATCGAGATTTTAACCAGGTAAGTGGATGATATGACGGGAAAACTGCCTGCACTGGTGGTGATTGCCTGTATGAAATCCAACTGGCAGATGGTTACTAGTGGTGTCCCACAGGTGGTGGTACTGGGGGCAATACTGGTTTACATCTTCATTCACAGCCTGAATGACAGGACAGAAAGCACTCTCAGAAAGACTGTGGACTATATGATGTTGGGAGGAGCAGTCAGCACACTGGAGGGAAGGACTGCTATTCAGATGAACAGCTGGACAGGCACTTCAGAGTTCTACAAAGGCAAATGTAAAGTCCTACTCTCAAGATGAAATTACCCCCTGCACCAGCAGAGGCTGGGTGTCAACTAGGTGGGAAGTAGGTTTTCAAAAAAACTCCAAAACCTAGGGGTGCTGGCACACAAGCTAACCATGAGCCCAAATGTGCCCTTGCAACAAAGAAGGCCAAACGCATCCTGGGTTGTATTAGACAGAGTCTAGCCAACCTAGAGATTCTTCCACTGGACTCAAATGATTCTGCCTCTAGACTACATCTAGAGTATCACATCCAGTTTTGGTCTCCCAAGTAAAAGAAAAACATTGCAATACTGAACGAAGCCCAGTGAAGCACCACAAGGACAAGTTGGGAGGCTAGAACATATGGCATACTGGAACTGCATTTCCTGGGCCTTAAGAGAAGCTTAAGGAGAGATCTTAGTGTCATCTACAACTTCTTAATGGGATAGCGTAGACAAGATGGATTTGGGCTCATCTTAGAAATCCATAGTCTAAGGAAAACAAGCAAAAGACACAAGGGAATCCAGGAAGACCATTTTTACTAAGAGGGTGGTCAAACAATGCAACAGGTTGCCTAGAGAGGTTGAGGAATCTTAACACCTTCATCAACCGGGCAAAGTTCTGAGCGTTTTGCTTTTACTGGACCTCCCTTGAGCAGAAGATTGGACTAAGTGACCTCTAGAGGTCCCTTGCAAGCCCAATGAATTCAGTAAAACCAAATTATGTCTTTCATTGCACTGGAAGACTGAAGCTTTTCTAAAAACCTAGAAAGTAAGTTTATTTTTTAAATACATATTCCTAAGTTACTCAGCTAATTTTCTAGGCTCACACGGACTAGAAGGAGGTAAACTGGCACAAGATCATCTAGTACCCACGTGAATTTCATAGTATATGTATCACAGACTGTTAGCAATTACTTAACAGAGAAGACTGTCCACAAAGACAAGTAACTTCTGGATTCTATTGGTGAGTCCTTCCCTGCACATTCATTAGGGTTTATAAAGCACCAGCAAGAAAGTAGATTTTATTTCCATTTCTTTCTGTAGGGCAGAGATCCACAATCTACTGAAAATTCTCCAAACAATCTCTTTGGAGGTCGTTTGTTCAAAATCTTCATTCTGGAGTATAGGAGGGATCATATAATAATCAATTATCTGGTTTCTATTTTTTTCTTCAATTATAAGTTTTAACAAGGTATTGTACTCTTTTGTCTTAACCTGATCTTTCAATTTGCACTATGCATATTACATTTCCACAACCCCCCCATGTTTTTAAGCAGTAATAATGCATATAAAATGCTTTTTTAGATTAATTCCTGAAGTCTGATCTGCCATTATAAAATTGCTAACTCTGTAGGGTAGTCATTGTATCTTTTCATGTTCTCACAATCTCTTGCACAATGCAGCCACAAGACAAAGAAAATGAAAAACATAATAGTACTAAAGATTGTATCAGTAATACGAGATTTCAAGTAACTTCATAGAGATACCATGGAGAGATCAATGGGGCTTTGAAGCTGATTCTAAGTGTTCTCCAGGCTTTCCTTGGGAGGAAAACTACTACTTTATTTTTGTTTAATCGAGCCCATTGAGATATTAAGTACCAGAATCACAGTCTTACCTTATGGAATTATGATAATAAGGCCCCCCAGCAAATTGATTATTTCCTCACTTATCTCAGCTGATGAGAATTTGTTACCCTTTTAATATTTTGTAATTGAGTATTACAAAACTGCTGCTACTCAATCCCAGCAGTTAGAAGTGTGAAACAGCAGATTTGGATTTTTTTTTTTTAAATTGCTTGTTAAGTAGGGGTGCAAACTAATTTAGTCTGAGACCTATTCACCTTGTATCCAAAAGAAGAACCCCAGAAATAAGCTGAAAGCTAACACATAGTGACAGTGCTTCTAGCCAGTCCTGGGCAGGGCCTTTTTAGAGATATTACAGGCGCGTAATGGGTCAATATTAATGAGGAAACGCAAGAATTCATTTGTAAAGACTGCAGCAAAAGACTATTATTCTGCTTTCTGTAATCAAAAGGATATTTGAAGTTTCAATACTGAAACAAATCTTTAACATTAAAACCCATAAAAAATGATGGAAACAACTAATTCTTACAAGCAAGCAAATCCTACATCAATGTGCCTCATGAAGAACAATTACTCTGCAAGAAAACGGCAGCATCTGATGCCATGTAGAAACTAACAAGTATGAGACCGAGTTCCCTTTTTATAACTGTCCAAGACTAACACTAGGATAACCTTTTTTTTTTGATACAGAATGCCTGTAACCCAATGAAGGAATGCAATCACCTTCTGTGTACAGTGGGACAACTGCTAACAACCAACAATGTTGTGGAAACATCTAAGGGTCAAGAATAGAAAGTAAAGTTAAATTCAACTTAACTGCACTGAGATTTAGTTGGAATGCCAGTTCTAAGAATTCGCACATCCACACTGTTTCCTAGTCTTGCATTATTTGACCACATACTCTCTGATATCTTTTACCCTTGTCCTATTTTTATCCTGGGAAAATAAGACATTTTAGGGTGTAAATATTTACCTAATGGATGCTCACAAATATCTGTGTTACATATCCACAGGTACTTTACTTGCGTGTTAGCCTACATCACATCAGCTTACTCCTCCTGTGCATGGAAATCTCTCAGACCCCTGCAATCTGGGATTTCTACCAGTGCCACCTTTGTAAACGGTGTTTAGATTATGCTCCTTAACATTCTGCATTTTTAAGCAACCAGCACTCTTAAATATGCAGAAGATAAGTTTGGGGACAGTGAAATAAGAGCCTAAGTGTGTCTGAAAAGCCACATGAAGCAAGAAGGACATTGTGTACTGACACTTCACCTGTCAACATCTAACTCAGGAACTAGAATTGCACAAGATTTAGCAAGAACAACTGCATTAAAATTCAGAGAGGGCAAGAATGTAGATGGACAGAGAAAATTACTATTAATATAACTGGAAGCAATCTATAGATAGCTTAAATTTAATCAACATATATTCATCCTTTCCTTTCTTTATTACTATCTTTTTCCATCTCTCAGCTCTGCCTCCAACATGCTTTTGACAACTACAGCACCCCAGCCCCCCTCCCAGGGTCTTTACATGCAAGAAGAAAAGGATGTTACTTTCCTCTATCAAATGCTAATTCAACTGTCATGTTTTACTCTTTTGTGTGTCGTGAATAGGATAAGAGTTCCAGTTACTTCGAAGAAAAGTGCTTTTAGTAAAAAATGCCAGATCTCCAATTTCCATCATTTGAAAATTGCTTAAATTGATAACGATTTCAGGAGAAAGGGTTATTTTGCATCTTTCATAGAATAAAACTTACTGTTCTATGAATTGAGGCTGATACAGAACAGGTTGGAAACATCTGTTTTGATACACTTATCTGTTAATGTAAGGCTGTCACAAAACTTGAATTTTCAAAACCGCTTTGCAGATTTAGGATAATGCCTTGTGGATTTAAAAGTACTTTTAAAATTACTATGGCAGTCTGTGACATTTGCATTTCTACCTTTGTATGTTTTATGGAATATGCAACTGAATTATATGCACTTTTTAGATCAGAACTCCGAATTTTCAAAAGATAAGTAGCATTTCTCAGCACGTACATATTCAGAAACAAGAGATGAAAATTAATACCACATTGTTTGAAATGTCAATCTTCTGAGTGAGCAAAGTGGATACAGTTACAACCTAATTACTTTCTACCCTGTGCAGATGAGCAGAACCAAACAGAAATTGTTTATCTGAAACAAAATGTAAGGTGCAGGTTAGGGAACTTTCTTATGTGTGAAACACACACCTATGAAGTGAAAAGATACTCCTTATCGTGTTTTGCTGTGTTTTGAGAGTAACATTGAATCTGGGCTTTCCTGGGCTGCTTCCACAAGATTATGCAACATTTATAACTTGCATTCAGCTTTTAATCCTAAGTGGTACTGAATGCAAACACAAACTTTGAAAACCTATAATAAAGGCTTAAAGTTTACAAACCTTGAAATACTATATGGCATAATTTAAAATTACAGCTGTCATCTAGATAAGCTGTTGTAATGCAAAACTGAAAATTATTCTCTTGAGAGTCCAGCATTTAAACTAGAAATACAGGCATTTTGCAGGCATTCCCCACAGGCTATTCTACTACAAGGAACAGTTGAGGTAGGGCTGGGTTGTGGTTGGTATTTGTGAGGCATCTTGATCTTATTTTACGGGGATGAAACACCGTATGATTCTCTGACTTGGCATTACAACGGAAAACATCTGTGAAAGTGGTATTCTTTGTGGGCCTAGATCTGAGTGTATACAGTTATTTCTGTTGTTCTGAGTGACAACAAAAAATTGTAGTGCTTTTTCACTAATTGCCCTTGCAAAGGCTACTGAGCTAATTAAAGGGGAGCAGAGTAGAACTTAGGCTGCATTAGCAGAGAAACTTCTGATGGGATACAATTTACTTATCTTCAGTCACCCAAAAGTGTCTGGCTAGTTCCCAAAGTTCTCACACAGGATCCACTCTGCTGCAAGATCCAAGACTTCAGGTGATAGAGGTAATTGTGATGAGAAGAGCTCAGAAGTACTAGAAAAGCCATTTTCTCTCTACTGTCCACGGCAGACGACGCCCACCTCACTAGCAGAAACACCAGGTTATTTAGTTCACAGTATAGAAAAATCCCTCCAAATTCAGCCAGCCATACTTGGGCAATCGATTTGTTCCCCACTAGACTTAATCTAGTCTTGAAAATGCTTGATCCTGACTTTGAGATTAAACGAGAAAAAATGAGGATTAGGTTTTACCAAACCAGTTTTTCTTCCTAAATCCCTAAATGCACAAGTGCTAAAGGCACACAAAAAGTCAAAATCTCGTTGACACAAGGGTTTTACACTGTAATGGAAAATACAATTAATATTCAAACAGTTATCAGTTTAAGTCCTCAACTAATGCGTACAGCACTTGAAACCAGGGAGTCTGAACTTTGCCACAGAGGCGTTATAAAACATCAAAGTTTAATTATGTATTTACTACCCTAACTAGTATCTTTCTCTTCTTTGACACAGAGTAACGAGCCCCAGCTATTAATTCATGATCGTGTCTCCCATTTCCTAAGTCAACTTCTTGATGACAACCTCTTCTTATTCAGGTATCTGTTTATTGTAACATAGGCTTTGCACAGCTCAACTACTAAACACAACAAATGAAGTGGTACAAAAACTGACATAGATTAAATAAATTGCAGCATGTATTCTGCCTTCACCTTCTTCTAAACACGTCTACAATTCCTAATTAATGCTTTCTGGCATCTTGTGCATTGCGAATTTACGTCAATTTAACATTTCAGTGGCTAAGATATTTTATAAGTTAATTAAAAATTCAATGAAAAAAATTCATTGTCTCTTAGATTCTTGCAGAGGTATATGTGACAAATTCAGATTTGCTCACATTTAAAAGGCTGTAAAACTTCATGTTGACACTGCTATGTGGGATGAAAGCTGCATATTTGATTTAATCATCTACTACATCCCACATTCTCTATCAGTGTTCATTACTAGGACCTGGAAATTCTTATAACTGTTGTTCTTGTAACTACAAAACTGAACACTGTTTTCAGTTTGATTTATTACTAATACCAAAACAAAATCATGGTCTTAAAATGTGCCCATGTTCTAAGATAGAAGAACCCCGTGTAGTTATTTACGCTCCACAAGAGTCACGTTCTGCTTTGAGAATGCCAATACTTGTTTCTGACCTGTCTTCAGCCTAACAGCTGAAAGTAAATCTTTCCAAACATGAACCAATATCACACTCTGAAATAACATACCTGACCCTGCTTCGAGTGCGAGGCTGGGCCGGATGACCTCCTGAGGTTCCTTCCAGCCTGAATTATTCTGCAAGTCTATCAATTTATTAGAGTTGTGAACTCCTGATATATATTTCAATCAAACTTTCTGAAGTTTAGCAATAAAACTTGGAAGCAAACACCAATCATTTCAGGCACCCAAACAGATCCACATGGCTCATGGGATGGCAAGGCATACACTCAGTGGCAATTTACACATTCCTTAGAATATTTTCATTACTCAACAATGGTGAGACAGTAACACAGGCTGATCTCCATTTTACCACGTTAGATAAAATAAATCACCTTCTGGGAGTCTCTCTCTCTCAGTCAAATATAGGTATCTTATATTGGACAATAAACTTTTACATTAAGCAGATTCCAATACCCATTAAGTAACAATTTAATTCATATGCTGCCCTTGAATTTTGTGTATATCTTATAACTGTATTACCAACAGGTAAGAAGTGAATTGAGAATAAATCAGTACTGACACCTTGTAGCCCCCAGCTCAGAAAAAAGTATTAAAAGATGACCCCTGCTACAGGCTCTGTTTCAGGACTTGATTCAAAACCGTATGCAGGCAGCAGAAAATAACTAACTTCACTTATGAGAATTATTTTTTTACAGTGATAGCCGCAAAAAGGATGTCTTAAGTACTGCAACGTTTCACTTTATCCCATCAAATTCCCTAGAATTTAGAGCCCTAAATAGACATGTGGACTCTCTATGCATTTTAAGGGAAGAGATACGTAAGGATATAACTTCTACACAGAACGAGAAGTCAGCAAAATCTGTAGGTGGAATTGTCCTCCTGTTTTTCTCATGAGTGAGTGATCAAAATAATTCCAGTCTCTAAAAATTTTTAACCACAAAAATACAGACTAAGAGGCCAAAAGAAAGAATGACACTCTTGAATTACTAGTACAACACTTTTCCCAATCAACATGGACCCAGAATAACATTAGAAACCACAGTTAGGAGAAAACTGATGGAAGGGCCTGAAGCACAGAAGTGTGCATTCAAATTCCACACATTTTACCTCTTGCTCTGTGTTCATTCCAAAGTGAATGTGGACTTTTCACTAAACATTATGAACTGCAATACTAATACAAGTTCCAAGTTGTACTTTAAGAGGGCAAATCCTATATTATACATATTCTGCTGAACATGAATAGTGACAAATTCCTCATCTGGAGCAGCTTGAAAAATCATCTTAAATCTTCTGAAAGACCACCTACTGCACTTTAAAACACCACAGTAATTGTCACTTAAAATCAAAGGTAACTGTCATGCATATGCAAAAACAATGCAAATTTTGGAGACAGAGATTCAGCCTTTAAAAATTTCACTGAAAGGGACAGTCTGTACCTGCTTGTGTAGGTAGAAAAAACAAGTCACATAGTTTTCAATTAATTGTACATTTCATATTCTCTTTTGTTAGAAGATTGTGGATGGCAGCAGAGACAAAAACTGCTGGCTGTGTTTCAGATAAAAGAAAGATGAAGTTGGCTCATTCCCCATGATCAAATGGGGAATTTCGGTTCAGAAATCCTTCTCCTGTGCAGAGTGAAGAGAGTGAATAAGCAAGAATGGAGGTTGCTGCACCGGTGCTGGCTGAGAGACACTAAGGAGAAAAAGAGAGTTTGTCCAAAGCAGGACACAGCTCTAAAGTGCAGGCTCAGATGATCCACAGAAAGTTTCCTAGAAGCCCAGAGGACTTTGAAGAAGGTATTTGAGTCAGAAAGCCACTGAAGGTTGCTGGAGCAGACTGCAAGGAAACAATTCATTCTGCAAAGATGCTGTGTACAGGAGATGGATTTATTTTTAAGCCTTTCTGCCCCACCCAGCTAACCCAAGTTTCAACTATTTAAAGAAAAAAAAAACACCTTATTCTAAGTTAGCCAATTTTTTGGGCATCATTTCAACAACATACGGCTTTAGAAGTAAAAATCTGTAGGTGTGCTCACTGCAGAGAAGATGGCGGGACAGCCCCGTGCAAGGCGCTGGCCTGGCTGGCAGCATCCTGCCGTGGCACCGCCAGAAGCAGCAGGTCTGCAGGTAATCCTCAAGTTAAGGACATTCCTGGGGGAGGGATAATAATGCCACATCTTCAAATTGAGGCAATTTATAGCAATATATAAGGGGAACAAAGAAGTGTGGGTTTGTTATTCTACCTCTCTTTGCTCCCCCTTCTTCTTTTCAGAGAGAGGGGCAGATAAGGGAAAAGGGAAGGAACAGAGGGATGACATAACTCCACAGAGGTTATCAACAAAGCTCTTGAAGAACCTGTAGGACAAAAATTATTTTCTTCTATCTCAGTGAATGGTGGAAAGTAAAAAAATGAGATTTTTGGCCAACTCAGAGGCACCTAGCAGGGCTTGGGAGGAGAAGTTAATTGTCCTGTAGAGATGCTCAGCGGAGACAGAACTTGCTTCAAAGGAAGGAAAACAAACCTTCCAAAATGCTTACAGAGCATAGGAAAAGAAGCAGGAAGATGCTGGGGTACCAGAGAGACACAAGGGTTCTGTGCAGGAAAGACTGCTGGAACCGAAGGAGAACAAAGCAACTGATATCAGTACCAGGTCTTTTCAAGATCCTTAGCACCATTTCTCTCAGCTCTGGCACTGCTGGAAGAAAGAAAAGGCTGATAAACCTTCTCACAGGGTGCACTCTTGGGAAGCAACTTAGAGTGGGTACTATTTCATGCAGACAAAGGTCTTGAAAGGCAGGTGGAAAGTCAATGTGGTGTGACTGTGACCAGGAACACACCTGGGCAGTACACTCAAGGAAGGAAAACCAGATGCTGGACTACCTAGGGCCAGTACTAAGTAGGCCAGGTTTGCCATGGCTTTGAGGACAGTTTAATTTGGGGAAGAAGAAAGATGAATATGCCTGCTGTTTTGGGCTAGAGACACATGGCACAATGCAAAAGTGATGGAGAAAGAACAAACATGAAGGTCCTTTTAAGGATATGAAGCATGCCTGAAATGAAACCCAGGAAGAAGACTTCACCTGAATAAGGAAAATGCTGTTATAGGGAGGTCTTAGGTAAATTATGAGAAGCCTGGCGCCAGCCTTTAGCAATATAGCAACACCCTTGATAAATCTGTATGAAAACCAGATTGGTCAATTCAATAAAGTCCAGAAAGAAACTTCCAGCCATTTACAAAAACGGTTGTCTTGTTTGTTTTGTAGTTCAGTACAGGTGAGTCTGGCTTTTAGCAAGCTTTCTGACATATTTGCCAGATGTTTCAACACTAATTTGTAAGCTGCTTGGCAGCAGTAGCAAGAAATACTTTATTCTCTGGCACACTTCAGTAAAAATATGTCAGCCAAGAATGGAACCACAGCATCACTGAAAAGAAACCTTTATAGATATATTAAAAAACCCCATCCAACTCAATTCTACTTGTGTAGTTCTCTGTACATACAGCTGGAAATCTCAACTTTAAAAAGGTTATTTTAAGGGGGAAATTCCAGACTGCGAGGTAGAGTTTGCCACTACAAGAATATGAAGCACAAATAAAAAATGCAAATAGGAAAGATAAACAAGTTTTTGATTCTGCTTAGGCAGAAGGATGCTTGAATGACTAACCTGAAGAAGCCCCTATTGCGTCCTCCTTTCCATAACAGCAGCTAAGGCATCGTAGAATATGTGGAACTGTTATATTCACAGAAATAGACTGCCTGCAAGATGAGTGGAAATCCTAGTCCACTCCACGTGTCTAGCATTCCTGATAATCAGTTCTATGATATGCCCTATTTGCTAAAAATTATTCAGGAACAAGAGAAATAATGACCGTTATTACTGTTTCTTTGAAGTTCAAGGATGAAAGCCAAAGAAATGAACATATAAAGATCACAGCTGAAATAGTTCAGGAATTCTAGTTGTAACTTCCTTGTCATATTGGCATGTTTGGACTTTTTATAAACTACAGCAAATTTGTGTTGCATTATAAACTACAATTCTCCACAATCACCCTACGAGTAACTTACATCTGAAGAGCACTGTACAGCCATTATAAGTTGGCTACGTAAATAAATTTATTAGGTAATTATCTTCACCAGACTTTTTCCAACTTTCTAAAATTCATCTCTGTTTATATCACATGTTCTTCAAGAATTTAATAATATATTAGGATGTTGAGGTTGTGCAAGCTTATTATCTATAATTTACCCAGTATTTTGAGTGGTTCATCATACTAAGACAGCTCAATTTCACATGTATAGCCTTACTGTACTAAATGAAATGTGTAGATTTGGTAAGGAAATAATAATCAGAGCATAGATAAGGCAACAATATATAGTCTAATTCCTGGCATTCCAAATCATATTTATATTCTGTAAATTGAACTGTAAAGAATTTTTTGTGATGTCACTAAGCAGGGATAAGAGATTATAGGATATAACTCAGTATCAATGTGGTTTGTGAGTCCTGTAGGGGAAGTTCCACAAATAAAGGAGTAAGATGTTAAACAATAGAGACTGTGACATGCTGTAGACTGAATGTGGAGGTGGGATCATGAGAGAAAAAACCAAAAAGGTCTGTTATCAATCCAGATTAGATGGTCTGATATACTTGCTGCCGCAGGAATTTCTACTTTAAAATTCCTAGAAAACAACAAAAACTCACTAAGAACACATATGCAGCATCCATCCTGCTTCTGGCAAGCTGAACACAATACACAGAATCAATCTAATTTCATGCAAGTTTTATCAACTGTAACACAAGCAAAAGCTGAACAAGCCGGCTGGCTCAATCCCAGGCCAACCACAGTAAATTTACACTTTTCACCAACTTCTACCTCTATTTGCTTTACAGCATTTTGTCAGTGAAGTCTCTTTAGTTTGTATAATATGTGAGAGGAGTGACCACCTTGTTTTAACAACTTGCAGAGCACTGCTGTAACGAAGCACTAACCCTGAGATAGCACTGTATACAAATAATAAAACATTATGATCAAAGTATCTGTTTCTGGAATTCTGGAATTAAAAGCAGAGAAGCATGCTGTTAATGAGAACAAATTAGCAAAAATGAATAAATAGTGTGCTCTTAATGTACACAAGAAGTAGAAATAATTTTGTCATGACTGTTGGAATTGTTCAAAATCAAGGAAACCATTATTTTTTGAAGACAGAAAATGAAAATAGAAGTTCAAAAATCCACAATGCTTGGATGAATTTTTACTAAAAAAAAATCACCCAAAACCTAAACAAAATAAAAAAACACAAGCAAAACCCAAGATGTTTGCTTACCACACCATCAATTAATTTATGTAAATTATCCCCCTCTTCCTTAACTGCGTATGTATTTGTGAATCAAGCATCTCCCAGTTCTTTTGCTGGAGCTGCAAATCTGCACAGTAAATTCCTGGAAACATTTTAAAATCTTTATGATTTTAAAATTGTTTGCAATAGATAATGTGAGGATCAGGAGTGGTTGCTCTGCTTAGATCTTAGAACCTTGATGCGGAAGATGCAAGTGCTGCTGCCAGTCCTGGAACAAAGCGCTAAAGCAAAACCAAGCCACCGCTTTTCTTCTTGAGATTACGGCATGATGGATCACGAAACGTTGCACGGTGTTTAATTAATTTAACAATTCCTTGCAATATAGCACTAAGCCGTCACATAAAATCTGAATATGACACATTAGAGAATTAGAGAAATTGTGCTAGAAATGAATGGTTGTTTTCATCATGCTCATTCTGCTACAAAGTCGAAAAAAAAACAAACCGAACCCACAGAATATATAAATTGTTTGGAAAGAACATACCTATTAGCTCCTTATTTCTGACATCTAAGGCCATGTTTCGTAAAGCTGTAGCAACGGCACATACCACCCGGTCATTGTCTATTCGAAGCAGTTCCACCAGGATTGGTAATCCTTTTTCTTTGCGGACAGCAGCACGGATGTATACTGACCACTGTAAGGACACAGGGGAGAGCGTGAAGAAGAAAGTGAAAAATCCATTATAGAAAGCAAGGCACCTGAGATACTCTGTATCTAACAGATACAGAGTAAGGCGTAACAGACGCATATGGAGGCAAACTCAAAAGAAATAATTGCATTTAGGTTGCAAGGCAACCACTTCATTGGAAAATCGGCACTCATTTTTTATGGTGGCAGAGAAATTAAATGATGAATTGACTTTACTCATAGCACACCTGGTAACATTTTTAAAGCCCAAGTCTGCAGGCTACTTGTTCCACATCAGCTTTTCCTATGCAACACCTAATGATAATTGTTCACTGTTAAATCAACAAAAGCTATATTACAAAATATGTTCAAGAGGTCTGAGTATTTCTTTGTTATTACCATAACAACTACTTAGTCTAAACCCAGAAAAATGCTGTTCTAGTTTATCTTATGACTGTCAACCTGTTCAGGAGGAAAAATAAGGACAACTGTAGGTCTGGTTTTTGGCACCTGTTGTGGTCCCAACCAGACGACTACTACACACTGAAGAGTTGGAGATTCACATGACCTGAGGGAGGTGCAGGCCAGTGTTGTGCTATGCTGGATAAACCCAGCCTGCAGGATAAATCCAGCAGCTGATTGCATTGAAGAAGCCTGTAGGCATCTCCCACTTGGCAGCTGGTCAAGACACCGCTGGTGTGCCCTTGTCTTTATCTCAAAGCAAAAAAGCGTGTTCATGTGAATAACCTTTTTTGTTTGACAGGAGAATGATGAACAGAGTCGTTTGTCTAAGAAAATCCTCTAAGAGCTCTAAAGACTACCATGTCAGTGAACCTCTTCATCGATGGGATCTGTGCAGCATACTGTGACTACTAGGTCCATCCAGTGCTGCTCAACTTGGGGTTCCTAGCACCTGAAGGGATGAAAGGTTAACTATACTATCCTCTTTTTCATTCCACTGTCAGCTCCACAAGTTGGCAGAAACATATACAGGACCAAAACTGGGACCTTGTGGTTTTAAAATCCATGGTCATTTCCAAATTTGAGATGTTGGGACACCTGCAGGATGTGCATGTCTTCTCAGTACAGCCCGCTTCAAAACAAGCCATCTACTAGGCATATCACATAATCACAGAATGTCAGGGGTTGGAAGGGACCTTGAAAGGTCATCTAGTCCAACCTCCCTGCCAGAGCAGGATCACCTTGAGTACATCATGCAGGAACATGTCCAGGTGGGTTCTGAAAGTCTCCAGAGAAGGAGACTCCACAACCTCTCTGGGCAGCCTGTGCCAGTGCTCTGTCACTCTCTTTTCCGGACCCTTAATAAAGTTCATAGTCACGCTCCTTGATAGTTGAAAAGAATTTACTGAAGCAGAGCTTCTCTGTCCTTTCAGTGCTACAGCATGGATTCTTATCCCGCAATCATACCTGGATAGTAAACACAACGTTCTGGAAGCGTCTCTGAAATACTTAAAATATTTCACAAACTAGGACGACAAGGCTTAGGATTTTCAGATCATGACGAAGCTTCTCCTTCAACAAGCCTTCCTTAAAGAACAGTTAGATCACACCTTAAAGAACAGTTAAATCACAACAGTGTTCCTCCATAAACAGAAAGAATAAAATGAAATTCCTTTAAATAAAACATTAGAAAAGGTAAGCACACTCACTGCCAGCAGACTATGCTTAAACTCTGCATACAACTACAGTTGAAATGCTCACTTTAAAGCTATCTGTTTATACTATAGATAGGTGCCCTGACTAGCAAAAGCTAGAGTGTATTTCATGATACCAACAGTAGATAAGGAGGCAGACAAGGGCTGTTGTGTTGCAATACCTGCAGTGCAAACACATTCCAGGTCACGTCATTCAAGGGAAATTGGGAAAAAGGAAAAAGAAAACAGCATTTATTCTGTTATTCCTCCACTGCAGAAAATATACACAACAAAAGCCAGTGGGCTGGACTTCATTGTAGACAAAAGTGATAATGGATATAATAAGCTTTCAAGTCAGGTAAATAGGACCTGGGGTTCTCAGCATTGCTGAACATGATAATTTGTCTAAAACATAAATATGCCATCATTTTCTGCAGCAAAGCAAATACCTCTTCAGGTGAGAGAAGTGGTAGCAGAATTCTTGATTAATCTTATTCTATGCTCTCTCCTCCAGTCTTTTCTCTAGAACCAGTGTAGGAAGATCATCAGATAAAAAACTAAAATACATCTTAAAGATCAGTAAGTTTACTAGAAAGTCCGCTGAAAAATAATTTCTTTCCTACACATTGATTTTAATGGGACAGTAAACATAAAGGATGCTATGGGAGCACTAAATTAAACTCTAAGCTTCCTGTTTTAATAAACATGTATTTACTTGACAGTTAAACACACTCTGACCTGCAGCTGGGAGCACCCAAAGCAACAGCTCATTGCACTTAACTCCCACCTCTGTATTTTCTACACCTCTCCCAGAGAGGTCTCGCTGTGCCTGCTGTGATTACAAGGCGACTGCTAGAGTGAGAGTTCATGGTAGCAGTGAGACTATTCTGAGAAAGGAGTGAGCCCCTGTGGCAGAGGTGAGAGCTCAGGCCAGCAGACAGTATGCTCACGGATGCTTTTGGTCAGAGAAGAAGTACATCACAGCTGCAGTGCCTCCAATACAGATTACACAGGGAATCAGGGGAGTATTTGTGGGTTTTGTTTGTGTTTTTTTTTTTTTTTTTTAAAAAAATATCTTACTCATGTCTGTTTGATACCAGAGGGAATCTCTAAAATGATCTTACAGATTATTCACTACATTATAAAGCCCTTCATATTAAAACCTCAGTAAACAGTTTTCCTTGGATTTTTTTTTTTTTCAGTCAGCTACCAAGGGAAAACAGAAGCATTTGTTTTATGAAACCCAGGTTTACCACAGACTTCTTGGGTTGTAGTATTTTCATGACCCATTCCAAAACAAAAATTGAAAAGAAACAAATAAAGACTTCTTTTTTTATTTTTTAACCCTAGAGGCAGTAGATGATGTTGGAGGAGAAACACTGAAATAACTTCGTGTGAAAAAGAGAAAATACAAACCTCCTTACTGAAAAAATGACATGCAAGCCTTCAGTATCTGTAATGAATCAACTAATTTGATTGCAATAGTAAAAAACGCAGCTCTGAAGTTTTCATAGGGGAAAAGCCAAAATATAATGCTTTACAGACACACATGTGCACACACGTAAATAAAACAATGGGAAGAAGAGAGAAAAGTATGTACAAAACCTCTCCTCTCTCCTGCATGTTCCTTTCTGTCCTGGTTTGAGCTAAAACCCCCAGTTTTGTTTAGTGATTTTTACTTTCCAGTTCAGTCTCTTCTAAAAGGCTGTATTTTCTGAGGTTAGCAGCATGTTTTTGCAGACAGTGTGTGCTACTGGCAGTGATAACACCTGATGTTTACAGTTACTGCCTGGCACTGGGATGCAGAAAGGCTCTTGCTTATACTTATTCCTGTAGTGACCAAGGCCACTGCTGGCTCTTGTGTGCCACGCTGGGGGTGCCGGGTAGTGAGAAGGGTCACAAGGAAGTAAAAGGTTGCACCTCCGGGGGGTAATAGACAGGACAGGTGACCAATGAGAGTATTCCATCCCATATACGTCATATTTAGTATAAACTCAGTGATCACAGGAATTTAGCTTTTGTCTCTCTTTCTTCATTGGCCGGTGTCCAGAGAGGACTCCATCTGACCTCCTGCTTTTGATCCGGATCCTGAGTTCCTGAATCCAGCTCCCTGTATCCAGCTCCCGCTGAGCCTGGGGCTGCCCCAGTGCCTCCTGCTCTGCAGCACCAGTGGGGATTGATATCGGCAGGGGGAGTCGGGTTCAATATTGGGCCTATATATAGTTGTATATAGTTCTTTATCATTTCACTATTATTTCATTAAAGCTATTTTATTTTTTTTTTCTAACTCATAAGTCTCTCTGCCTCATTCCTTTTTCCTTCCTGTTTTTTGGGAGGAAGAGGGGGTTAGAGAGCATCTGTTTGCATTTAGTGGCCGGCCCAGCCCTAACTTGTGACACTTTCCCTGCCCCTTCTCCAGTTCTTTTTTCCAGAGGATCTCATTCACTTTGGGAAAAGTTCACAGACCCATCAGTGTGTGATCTGTTACCATTTCATTTACGTTTTCAAATCATGCACCTTAGGCAGAAAGACAGAAACATCTATTAATTGTTTCAACAGTCTCTGGAGAACTTCCCCTGTGGAAAGTGGCAAGAACCGTCTGTGTCTCTTTCCTTAAGCTGCCAATTAGGACAAGTCTCTGCAAGCAATTACGCTGCGCCGTGTGGATTTTGGGAACGCTCAAATTGAGATGCCTCAAAACAGTTATTTTATTCTTGCAGAGAATGGAAAAACTGATTTGCTCTTGCATATACTGATGATCCTTTTGTTTGCCTAAAGCCATCGTGAAATGTGCCCACATTTCCACGTTGCAGGTCAATTGCTAATACAAGCTCAGTGAAGTAGAAAAGAGATGAGATGAAAAACCATAAAAAAGAAAGGAGACAAAGAGTTTGTTGCCTATCAGTAGGTAAATGAGGCACTCTGCCAATATACTTAATCATCCTGTAACTCTACAAATCAGTGTCAGTGTCAACGATCAAATAACTGTTCACTTTGTAAAGTGAAAGGGTTCCTGCGGGAACAGCAAACGCTTTAGAGGGAACAAGGAGCCAAAAAACCAAACCGAAATCATTATTGTTGCAATAGATTGTGACTAAATTATCCAAGACAAGCACAGAAGCCACAATCTGTGCATGAATACTCTTTACAGATAATTGAATTCGGGGGGCATAGCTACTATACATCACTTTGAAGGTACTTACTGCATCTCTATGTCCACTTTCATTAGTGATTCCCTTTTTATTTTTGTCATAGCAATTAAGTAGAAAAATACAGTAAACCAGAAAATTATTTTTCAGTTTGTCACAGTTATTATTATAAAGGACCCTTTCCAGAGCCAAATGCCTCTAGGGATTAAGATTACATTAGGCTGAAACTCAGCAAAAGAGTAATTGCTCTAGATAAAACTTACTTATGTTTTTCAGAAAAACTGAAAAGCATTTAGGCAGTTAGCTCCTTTTAGCATTTATTTATGGTTTTCTTCATCCTCCTATGAAGCACCACCACAGGAGATCAAACTAAAAACATGAAGACATTTCCAGTAGAAAATGAAGAAAACCAAACACAACAAAATATACCCACAAAAAAACCTTCAAGGAAGATCAAAAATTGTATAGACTTGATATTTTGAAGGTATTAACTTTCCTGCCACTGACATCTGTGTTACTGGAGCCCCTCCACAGTATTTTACCATCACATACTTCAGTTTTGACTAGATCACTCTGCTGGTACAGTTCAACACTGTGATTCAAAAAACTACTGAGATACTGAATATTAAAGAGAATTGCTGAGACATAAACTACGAAATGAAAGCCAAATCAGGGCAGCAAGCATGACAAAGCAAACTAAATCACCAAGAGAACCAGGAAGATTAGAGAGATTCAGAATTTGCTAGGAGAGGCATACAAAGGGCTGTCTTCTAAGAGTAGTGAAACAATAGACCATGAAAGAGAAATGTATATTAAATAATCAAAGATCCATGAGTAATCAAAGACCAATATTTCTCTTTGTCTCATCGCACACCATCAGGAAAAAAAGAGAATTTTCACATTCCACTTAGAAAATTACAGACGTACTTTACTAAAATAACTCTAATGAGATCCTTGAGAAGTCACACCACCTGACAGAGAGCAAGGATCTGAAATACTGGGTTATCTTTTTGCAATTCCTGAAGAGAGTGAGAACTGCCCAGGAACTTTCTGCTCTCTAACTGCAGTATTTTATGCTCAGAAATGATCCCATCTGGTAGGTCACCAGTAAGTTCTTTATATGTTTGTGCTAGGACAAGAGAAAAGTATTAACTGCTTACTCTTCTCTTGCTCCATGACCTTAATCAGGCTTAAAGAGAAAGGTAAAAATCTGTTGGGTAAAGATATATGGTTAACAAAATAAATTAGAGAAAACTAAGATGACGTTAACAGCAGATATCTTAAATATTTGAGGAAAACAAAGTTAGAAAGATGCGCACGTCATCACTCTGGGTTCTGCAGTACAAGCCTGTACTGCATATTCAAAATGATCTGAGAGCCATTACAAGAACTTTTCCAAATGTTGTGCCCGATAGCACTGAAAAAGAAAGGCTTTGAGATGAAGGTCAGTTTCCTTCTTGTGAGATGTGCTATGCATTCACCACGAGCTACTCTGCTCCCATTCCACAAATTGATATGGTTTCTGTGACACGGGTATTTGCAGCAGCAGGTCTTCCTTCTTGAATATCATCCTGTCCCTTGAATGTTTCTTACTTCCTACAGAGCCAGTAGGTTTCCGTGTATTAACTGATGCTGCCTCATCTACAGGGGATATTCGACCCCAGTAAGAATTCCTGACAGAATAAAGCATGGGTTATTAGAAGATTTTGCTTCTGTTGATGACATGGTGTATTATAAGCAGTCTTCTCCATCATATCACATAAGGATTCATAATATTAATATTTTGGAGAAAGGAATGGAACACTTTTCACTATAAACCAAAGAACTTTCTCCTGAAACAGCCTGAGGAAACTTTCAAGGGTTAATACGTAAATAACTAGAGTAATTGGAAAAGCCTGGCATGGGACCCACAATATGTCCTTGCCTGATAAGAGGAAGGTTGATAACCTAGATGCCTGCTGCTTTAGACAATAATTACTCATTATTTGCAAGTGTCTGGATGGTAAGGAGCTTGAAGCTCTTTTCATACTACTCTTTGAAGTAGCTGCAATGACCTTGTGACTGAATCAGTCCCTTTTACATTTTCAGTTTCCTTATCTAATAATTTACTTAATGGAGCTTTTGTTCCCATGAGAGTCAGATTTCTTTAGGATGGAGTTATGAAAATACACGTAGCTGCTTGCCTAAGGAAGAAAGACCAAAATCACATCTAGCTATCTTAATAGATCAGGCCAATGACCCATAAACCCCATTCACATGGGTATTTAAACTGTTGGGGATAAAAGGCAGGGATATTCAGTTGTCTAACCAAATAGCCTCATCATTCCCTACTGAGTACAATCAAACAAGGAAGTGAAAGGAAAGGGGGCAGAAAGAAGCAGCCACAGAACGCTATGGCTTCATGTGACTGCAAGGCTTGGAGCAGCATTTGTTCCTGATGCTAAGGAGCCAGGACAAGTAAAGAGAAGGGTCAGCAGAACTGCTACCGTGGACTTCCGTAGGGCAGACTTTGCGCTGTTTAGTAGCCTGGTTGACAGAGTCCCTTGGGAGGCAGTTCTGAAGGGCAAAGGAATCTAGAAAGGCTGGACATTCTTAAAGAAGGAAATCTTAAAGATGTAGTAGCAGGCCGTGCCCACAGGCTGAAAGAAGAGTCAGCAGGGAAGAATACCTTATTGTCGCTCTCTACGATCGCCTGAAATGTGGGGGTCAGTCTCTTCTCTCGAGTAACAAGAGGCAGGACAAGAGGAAATGGAAACAAATTTTGCCAGGGGAGGTTAAGATTGGACCTTAGGAAAAAAATTCTTCATGAAAGAGGCTGTCAAGCATTGGAACAAGCTGCTCAGGGAAGTGGCTGTGTCACTGTCCTTGGAGGTATTTAAAAGATCTGGTAGATCTGGTACGTAGCGACATGGTTTAGTGGTAGGCTTGGCAGTGTTAGGTTAACATCTGGACTTGATGATCTTAAAGGTCATTTCCAACCTAAGCGATTCTACGGTTCTATGAACCTACAGACATGCAGGAAAATGAAGCTGTCCATCCTGTCACTGAATTAGATGAGGGGAGTTCGTACAGACTGAAAACTAACTGGGACAGAAGACTAAACACACACGAAGGGACTAATCAAAGCCCAAAGCAGGTGTGCTACCTGTTCTAATGTAAGCCATTAAGTTGCCAACAGAAACACCTGTTGCTGAACATCAGAAAATGCTTTTTTACTGTGAGGGTTACTGAGCACAGGCAGAGGTTGCCCTGAGAAACTGTGGAGTTTCCATCCTTGGAGACACTGAAAAATCTGGCTAGATGTGGTCCTGGGCAAATGGCTCTAGGTGATCTTGCTTGAGTAGGGACTTGGACCAGATGACCTCTAGAGGTTCCTTCCAACCTCGAGCTCACAGCAACAGTTGTTGTGGAAATGCATCTGGCAGATAAACTGACATCAGCCTAAATTTAGCTGTCAGATATGTATAGACAGATATAGTAATATGCAGGTAACCCAGTATCTCACTTCTTCCTGAGACGGAAATTTTGTTCAGAAGTGGATGTGTTCAAGTGTCGCTTAGATGTGGTGTTGGGTGATATGGTTTAGGGGTGAACTTGTAGTGTAGAGTCAATGGTTGGACTCGATAATCCCAAGGGTCCCTTCCAACCTGAATTGTTCCATGATTCTATGATTCTAAGGGACATAACCTTGGATTTTTGACATCGCTAACTCTAGGGCATTTTGCATATAACTTTTCACATGCTCATTACATTTAATGTATTAATTGCTTACTGACAAAGGTGAAAACTAAAAAGAACTTGTCACTTTTATTCCCACAAGCTAAGGAAAAATAATGATGCCAGACTCCATATAAAAATATCTACAGAGTCTTTCTTTTACAGGATGAGCCTTGTAATTTTATACATCATAATTTTTTTAATTCAAGGTATTACAATAAATAATGATATAAGGTTGCTGAAAGGACTTCAGGTTTTAAGTGTTAAAATGAGTGAAATCTCTTAATAAGTAGACAAGTGCCTTCAGAATACAGCTGAGTGAGTCAGCAAACCTCCTCCTTTTATTTGTGCATTTTAGCACAAGCTTGGTTAAACAAAAATTAAGCAGGAAAAAACCTGAATAGGGCTCCCAAATAGAGTTGATACCTAATAAGAAGTAAAGAGTCTCCACTGCTTTCAAGGCATGTCTCAAGTCTTATTTGTACAGGGAAACCTCCTAAGCTAAGCTTGATCAGGAATGTACTTGCCTAGATTTTTATATTACTGAGCAGCTTTAAAATACAAATTCGTATCAAGTATAACTAGAAGAAGTCCACTACGGGGAAAAATATATCTTGGAGTGGCAATGAAAGAAATAAGAAACCATAGGCTGCCAGGCTGCTGGTGGTCACCAACCGCATCAGAAGGGGGACACTAGTGTCACAGGCCGCTGTGCAAAGCAGCAGTCAGACCTTAAACAAAGTGGTATCCTGGCAGTGATGTGGAAAACTTTAATTGGTCAAATCTCCCCCAAAAGGCTTATGTATTTGGCTGTCTCCATAGATACTATTCCAGAAGGGCCTTTCGTATTTTGCATTGATGCATCAAGTAAGTACATGAATAAAATTTTTTTTTAAAAAAAAAAGATGTGTGAGGATACACATATACTTTTCCATGAAAGAAATGAATTTGCTTCCTGTAGATTTCAGTACCGGTGTCCTTGCTACATAATGACATCTTGGTGCAGAAGAGTGAGATAAACGAACTGCCTCTCCTAGCTACTGATTCTTAAAGCTACAAAACTGCCATTTTCTTTTTGTGTGTCTAGGGGATTTACACACATGTATCTGTTAATTCTAGCGGCAGGCATTCATCCAAAACTCCACACATTTCTTTTATGTTTAAAAAATTATTCAAGCTTCTTTTTATCTGCTCATTTGCCCTTCATAATGGCATTGACTAAACACTGCCTGTGTTAGAAGTGTTACCTCTTGGTCATCAAAGACAGCTTTATACCAGACGAACAAAAAGTTAGGTAGGAAACACGCAAGTTTATCAACTGGACTGTACTGTTTTCCATAACAGACCAAATCTTCAGAAGTGTGCATGCCTGGTGTACTGGCTGCCTCATATATTCTGGGATTCTGCTAGCATTACAATAAGGCTAACTGGAAAGATCCCACAATTGCTATGGCTATTAATATTAAGAGAAACATTATTTACTTTCATGCAGTTTGCTCTTTTTCTCTCTTTTAGCGCATCACAAAGTCCTTCTTTACAGATATCAAGCAAAAAAAAATTTTAAAAAATTCCTATTCTTCCTGCAATTAGAATTTCTTGGAGGAACTAAGAAAATGAAAATCTCCCTTCGGAATAACCTCTTCTTTTAGGAGTTTTGTGTCTTTTATTTCAGTCGCTTTATATCTGAAAGGCTGAAGCACTGGAAAAGAGAGGTCAAAAGGTAGAAACATCAATGCTTATGTAATCCCCAAAGAGGATTATTCCCTTCACAAAAATGGCTAGTATGACATGTGAAATTAAGGATATTCATTCTGTGTCTGCACATCACTTGTAATAGAATTGGTGGATCGTCACAAAAAAAAGAGCAATACGAGAACAACTGACTTCTTCCCATGGCATCAGCATAGACGGTATTAAAGTTCAAATCAGTTTTTCTAACCTGGCACTTGCCAAAGAGCTCTGTGGAGCCTTTCTTCCCCTTCCTGCACACTTCTGCCAACTAAGGGATGATGAGTATATAGATTTATTAGAAATGAAAGAATGGGCACCATTTGGATTTTAGCACTCCTATTAGTCCTGGCAAATGTGCATGCATTGTTTTCTCACTTAGACTAGGGTTACACCCATTCCCAGATGGATAAAACATTTATTCTGTTTCTGTGCCAGGATTACACAACCCAACGTGGTCTACAATACGAGAATAATAAAAGTATAATGAATATCAGGCACATGTAGCACTTTTTTTGGACAAAAATCACCAGCCAGACACTTTTTTAGTCATTTCTTATGTCATTGAACGCAATCGTCACAGGCATTTTATAAGTTTGGTGGAACACAGGGCTCAAAAAAAGTCACAGTCCTCTGAAGATCTACTGATTGTGCCACATCAACTTCCAATAAAACTTTATAGCGAAAAAAAGCGCAATTTATTAGTGTCAGGGCTGCCACTTCAAAATGAATGCCCAATTCAATTGGTATTTACATACCACATACGAATGTCCAACTTAGAACCAAACAGGATACCTTCTGAGACGTTACTTTGATAACTGTGTTTCCCCATACATGCGTGTTTTCATAGTAAATGAGAAAATTTCCCACAGAGAGTTAACAATGCATCATATTTATACAACAGGATCAGCTACTTTGTACTTTCGTGCAAAGCAGTTTACCATCAGGAAAGCAATGAAAGAACTGCCCTAAAAAGTAAATCATGTTCAGCTGTTACCTTGAATTTTACTGATTTGTTACAATTTTAGAAATATTTTAAATCTAAGAAATGAGTTCTTAAATATTTTTTCTCAATTCATTGCACATAATGCAAGAGAAAAAAATGGATCTTTTGAATATAATTGAAAAGTAGGATTAGCTGGATTAGAGTGCCTTGATTATTTCCTTGCTCATTGTATATATTTAATCGTATTGTTGATGTATTTTAATCATGTTTTATTTTTTAAAGAAGATTACTTGCGTTGGTCTCACGTTAGTTATATCTTGCTTTCCTCTTGCCTGTTTTCTCTTAAGAGACAGTATGTCAGCCAGTTTCTTCAGTGAGAAAACAATATGGTTTCATTTGATTGTCCCTGATGATATTTTTTCTCATTTTTCATGGCTCTGTCACCCAGATTCATAACGAAGCTGCTTCTCCTCATCTGGATATTAGTTTTCAGTAGTAATTTTTCACACTTGACTAGCCCAATGTGATTTTCACTGCTGTATGCTGACTTCTGCTATGATATGGCTATCTGTATCAATTCAGAGGACTTATAGAGTACCATCTCAAATTCGACTGCAGATAACTCTGTGAAAACAGGAGGTTATTCCACTACCAGGAGCATTCAGATATGCTTGTATCACCAATTTACTGTCACCTGGAGGGTTTTTTCTGAATCGAAAAAGAAATACGCATCAGGTTAATATTCCTACCTTCCAACTCCCAGCAGCCAAGTTCTGCAGTGCTCCTGCTGCCCCCTCCAGCGTGTCTGGATTTGAGCACTCAGAAAGAAGTGTGAGGTAGGGTTTGACTATTGAAGGGTGCCACAGCATCTGGATTCCTTTGGGTGGTTCCGCACAGTCTGGGAGAGGTCCTACGCCATCCCACTGTTGGAAAGTACAAATCAGATTGTCAGCAGGGAACGGCGAAACACTCGACAGCTGTCTCGGTTGGAAGTTATAAGATCTACGTGTGCATGAATGAACGATTCTGCCCACAAGCAGCCATTCTCAGTGTTAGCATATCATGTGATTCTTCAGAGAGAAACCAAATTCCCTACTCAACACTCCTTACAGACGCACTAGAGCGTCGGCAGGACATAACAAAACCACTTTTCACTGTATTTATTTTTTGGGGTTGGAACATGAAAGGATTTTAGGAAGCAAATCTAGAATTACCATGGTAAGAAAAGAGTTTCCCTTTTCACATCCTGGTCAGTTCTATGCATTCTCTCTCTTCTCAACACAGAAAAAAACCGCACCCCAAAATAAAGCCAGATAAAAAAATCCACAGTACCACAAAATAGTACTGTTAAAACCTGAATCAATCAAGGCCATGAGCCCTCTACCCCCTCAAAGGCTCATGCATGACAAGTCTTCCTCAGCTGCACAACTTTGGCTTCTCTCCCATGTGAGTGCTGGAGTCTGAGACTCTGATGCAGTCAGCAGAACCACCTCGCACAAAGCAAACTCGTCCTCTTATCATATACAGAGTTTTGCCGTGGAAATAACTTGTCCAATATCCAGAATGGGCAACATGAAAACCTGAACAACAAGCAGGTTACTGCACAAAACCCACTCTTACAACAAAGAGAGACTTCATGCCAGGAGAGCAGTGATTCACATCTACAGTGAAATGCAAAATACTTGCACCTAAGCATGAAAAATCTTAAAAGAAGGAAACTCAAGGACTTTTTGTTTTTCTTTTTTTTTTTCAACAAAAGATGTGAAATGCACTTCTAATAAAATTTTCAATGTGATTTTTTATCTATATATGTAATGTATAGTTTCCTTTGCTCTGTGCAGACAAAGGCATTTAGAAGATTCATAGTCTTAATACCACTGTTGGGAACAAGTCTCGACTTTTTAGGAAAATCTCTTTTCTAACACCTCTGACATGTCCAGATTGCACAATATGATACAAAGTAAGCCTTTTCATGCCTTGGGTTAGAGTTTTCTGTGATTATGTAGATAAAAAAAGTGTATTGCAATATCAAACACCTATGAGATATACAAAGACAGTGCAAGTCAAATTAATTCCTTGTTTAGATCTGCAAAAGTTAATTTAATTAGTTATGAGTCAAGTAACACAACAATACCCACACTGAGGAAGACCTAGAATCTCTCGTTTTCAGGAAGGATCAATCATCATTTTATTTAAGCTAACTTTAAAAATCTCCATATAGTTTAAGGAACAATCAATCAAGTCTTGTAACAACTAACAGAATCTTAACAAGATTTTGCTAGATTACTACCACTGAGAATGCAAACCACTATTTTTTTCTAAATTAAAGCAGAACACCAAAGTGGAAAGCTAGTGAGACCACTTAACACACATGAGCAGGTCCTGAAAACCAGAAAGATGCTCAGATCTGAAACTCGCTGTGCTCAACAAAAGTTACCATACTTTAAAAGAACTGGCACAGCAATACCCAGTGATAGTTGCAAAATTACATGAAAATTGCTTTCTGGAGAAACAATCCCCTTAAATGACACTACTATAGGGCTATGCCTTTGAATTTTTTAATACAGTTTTGCCTTTAAACCAATAGGTTGATTTCACTGCATGTGACTCCCTTCTCCTTTTTTCTCTCCATATAAATCACCATCCTTGCCAGAACTGACTTCTTGTCAGCTCATAAAAAATACATTAAAACCTGCTTCTTATTTTAACTCTCAGAACTCAATCATTTGCACTGTCAGAATTTTTTGGAAGACAAATGAGAAACATATCTTACAGGTCCAATTTGACCTGTAACCAGATTTAGGTTTTGCACCTTAGTAAATACACTAATGAGTGACTTGTGACATCCAAGGGCACAAATTCAGGTCTTTCCATCTGTCTCATTCCAAATTCCATATATTATGGGTGCATTATACAACTGAATAGTGTTTGCGCAGGGAATTTACTACATTATTTCAGAGACCAAGCACATATGATGTACCAAATGTATCAGATCTACCCAATGCATTTTTTGTGCATGTGCAGGGACATAACTTTTTTTCTTTTTCCAAACTTGGGTATTTAAACTCTCATAATCCCAAGGATTACTGAAAAATAGCTGATACGAACACATATTCATGCTGTGCTGGTACAAATAAAGCACTAGAAAGGACACTTGGAGACAAATTAACATTTAATGTGGTTTTGCCATTCTGCCCAGTAATGAGAAAACATTAAAATAAAATAAAAGAGGGGAACAAATCACTGCATTCTCCTGCCCTTCTTGCGCCTCACTTTTAGCATGATGGCATTAATTTATCACCAACCACGCGTAACGTAGGTGGCTGTGCCAACGGTAGCATCTTCAAGGTCACATGATAAAGGGTGACAGATCTGTAGCCACTTTCTAGGGGGTAGAAGGCACAAGAAACTATGACCCGTCACGCGCTCCCTGTCTCCACGTGTCAGCTCCTCTCTGCTCCTGCTTGTGTGATCTCGGCTAACCTGTCACGGAAGGGCTTAATGGCTTCTGGTATCTCCTGTGTAGCTGAGATCAGTGTCTGCAGCTGCACAGCCCAAAAGTTCCAGGGCACACAGGACTGATACAGGTCAGAGGAGCAGCTATGCGAAGGAGATTTTCCTGATCCTCACCCATTTATTTTGTATTTCATAAATAAAAACACCAATTGCCTGAGGGAAAAAAAAATTTCCCCCCTAAAAGATAAAACAGTCTATTTTCTCAGATGGTGGCTAAGGCATGGCAGAAGTTGCTTTGGAGTTCACATTGCGCAATATTAATGAACCGAGGCAGTGTGCTAAACAACTCTACCTAGTGAATTACTGGCATGGTTACTATACTGTACCTGGAATGATCAGCAAGGTCTATCTGAGATAGGCTGTGGATGTAGTAGGAAACTGAAAAAGGGGATGGCTGCATGCAGTTACTCTTCCGAGCTTATACTAAGGAGGAAAAAAAAAGTCACAAACATATTCCTACTAGGGTCCCCTCCTCCAGCTGAAATTACCCACATATATTGTGGTTGAAGCTGACAAACTGCTTGTTACATGGGTGAGATATAAATCTCTAATTTCCTGAAACTAGTGCAAAGAAAGGATGAAAGTCAAGAAGAATAAAAAGCTGAACACAAAGATCTTCAAGAACAACAGACTTCTGAGAGTAAGAGCACTCTAATAAAGTTTCTAAAGTTTACACATTACTAAGGAGTTTCGAAAGGAAAAAAAAACACCACTCATTGAAATGCTTCCCCACGCCACACCATACATTATCTACTGCCTTCCTTCTCATTTTAACAAAAGCAAATCCGTACTTACAGTGTAATTATACTGAATGCCAGGAAAGACTTCACCTGAGTAAGATAAATGCACTCTCCATATTTTGGTTTTTGTACTAACAATCTCAGGTTGGTGGGGTATCACGATGATACGTTTTCCAGTGTTAATAAAACAACATTGGTTTATTTTCGTTTATTAAATATGAGCACTCTCCGTTCCCCCAGTCTACACAAAATACCACTACTACAAAAAGAAAATCTAGGGAAAAAATTCAAACAAAACCCAGCAACGACTAAAATCATCTTGATCTCATCTGGTAGAAATTTAGAAATCATTGCTAAGAAGCTCCGTAAGGAGCTGCACAAGATAGTTGATTTCTTGCTAATCAACACTTGGCATACCCATTTTGTGCAAGACAAGGAAGCAAGAAGTGGAAATAATATCCTTCCTGAGCAGAACATACTGGCAACACAGCCCTTCATCCCTAATTTCAGCTTACATTATAAGCTAATGCCAGAAGCTGCAACCATTTCTATTTCTGTGCTTATTAATTTGATATGCCTTGGTTGAGTATTGAAATATACTTCGTAAAATAGTGGTCTCACCACACAAAAAGGCATATCTGACAGCTTTATTTTTTTATTCTTTTTGAAATATTATTGCCTTCAACTTCCTATTTTGCCTCTACAGAATAATTTACAGCCCATTTAGCAAGCATGCTAAAGAGGTGTGCCAGTCAATTCATAATGATATATAACCTGAAATGTTGCTGTTATACCTTAAGGCTCCTGACAGAAGGTGAAAGAGAAGGTCAGACTCATTTCAAAAGTGTCACTTCCAATCAAAAGTCAGATTTTGGGTTAGATTCAGGATTGACAAGAACGATCACAGATGGGGAACTTGAGAGGAGCATGAAGCCAAGAAGTCAGCCTATTTCTTCTTAGTGAAAAAAGCAAAAAGAAATGAAAAAGTGCCACATATGTATACAATGGGCTGCATAACAAGAAATAAAATAAGGATTAATGACAACTCCCTGGATCTTTCACTGAAATTGGATCATACACCTTATTTCCCCTCACTGCTTTTTGTTATGCTCCTTGTTTCTCATAACCAACAGCACGGACAAAATTTTCAGCAGTGGAAAAACTAGTTTCCATGTGAAGAATGACATGATACAAGGTAAAGGTCGATGTCTACAATGTCCTGCTTGGAGATGAAGGCCTCTGCAGCTGGAAAGCTTTGTGGAGTGAGGGCTCAGTAACAGCTGATGACAGGTAAGCAGCAGAGAGAATAAAATGAACAATGGTGACAGTAGGGAATTACAGTCCTTGGGGTCTAAACCAAAAATAAAGTCAGGTGAGTCTCACTTCTTTTTCCTAAGGCCTTAACAGAAGTTTTGCTCTTCCATAGATAATATGAATGCACATGGCTTTTATCACAAATCTTAAGAAGCTTTGGGGATCTTCTGGCATTAAACCTGCACGACAAAGTACACACCTTGGGTACCTGTCTGGACTCTGGTAAACTACCAAAGGGAGGAATGATTGTGGGGGCTCTTTTAACACCACCCACTTTTATTCTGAAATGAGAACACTTGTTTCATGTGATCCTGAAAGAACTCCTAGAACAGGTCATTTGAGAGGTGTCATTAGACTTAACTATGACCTGAACAAACAAACTTCTCTGATTTCAAGATGTAGAGAAGTTGCCATTGGTATAGACAATTGATGTCATTAATGAAAAATATACTCTGATTTGTTCCTGAAAGATCTTTGTAAGAAACCCACATTTTATATTAGCACTCAGTTCAGTTCTTCTCCTCAAGTAACTTCGATGTGACTACAGCAGAAATATAACCGAGAGGAATAGGAATAATTGTTTCTTACATCACAAACCAGAGAAATTAACTTCTACTTTCTTTACAGAGAAAACCAATGAGAAAGTGACTTTGATATTACAGAAGGTTTGCTCCTGTTTTATGGCTCAAGAAACAAACTCCCTAGCTCTGTATGGGATTTAGCATTTTTTAAGGATAGAAAACTGCAACTTCACCCACATCTGCTGTCTAAAATGATACATGTGGCACTACTGCCCAGTTAGAGCAGTTTTGCTACTAGCAGCTTTTAGGTAAGTCAAACACTTTTATTTGAAAATTAAAGATCATCTCATAAATGCTCATACTGGTCACTTCAGAAGGAGTTCAAGAAAATACACACTTGAGAAACTCAGTGAAGGAGTGAAGTAAACTGTGAAAGGAAAATTTCAAAATTATATTCACTAAAATCTGAACATTTTCCCTCACACTGTTTTGTAAACCTTATCTACTGGCAAAGACTGAAGCAGTCGATTTTATTATACACAAAACCTACGGACTGCCAAAAAATAAAAGAATGCTATCTATACTCTCAACACTATTTTCTGGGGACATAAAATGTAGCAGGCTGCACTGAAGTGCCACAACTCTTAGAGATGTGTCTGTGCCCTGTGCTTCACCTAACAGGGAAAGCAAAACTATGATGTATTAAAGGAATCTCACAGGTGAATGACTGAAGTTTTACTACTGGGCTGAACTGCACTTTGTGTACCTGTAAGTGACAATAATAACAAGCCCAAAGAAAGTTTTGTTTTTACGTTTGTGAAGAACTTTTCTGACAGGTTCATTAGGTTTGTACTGCCTAGTGTGAAAGATCTATTAAAAGTAGCCTGAACCTTAATGTCACCTCTTTGCAGGGCATCTGCGTAAATGACTACTTTTATAACTTTCTTGTCTTCCCTTTTTAATTTTTTTTTTGAGGTTTCCTTCCAAAGGTTCCAAATCCATTGTGGTGTGCAGCACTTTCAATGTTTCAGATATCATAAATCATTGCATCCAATGAAGACCGCATAGGTATGCCTTTGCTAATTACATGTAAAACACTGTCCATCATGAGTGTAATCTTGAGAACTATATTATAAGATATTTCAGAGTATAAAAGAGTCCCTGCTGAGGCACTTAAAGAAAGATGCCCTCTAAAAATAGCATCTTAAGGAGAGCCTAAGATCTGTTCTGAGGTACAGAACAAGCAGCAGGTAGTAGCTTAAGCACTGCAATTGAGAGGAAATTATAAAAGGCATTACCTGGAAAAAATTAAGCCTTGCAGAAAAACGATGAGAATACTGTAAAAGAATATGTAAATGTGCAATACATGGGGTGGTAGTCAGCACATAGGAAGAAAAAGCATGGGAAAAGGACACGTGAAAATGTTCTCTTGCAGAAAGGTTTGATGAGCTTAGTTTAGATGAGTGAATTCTGACTAACCCGAGGAACACAAGATGATCCTGTTTTAAGAGACACTTAGTTGGAAAAAAAATAACAATCCTAACAAAATAGACAAGAATACTGAAATTTCCTGACACACATAGAAACAGTAACCATAGTATTCTTGACTGTGACACAGTCTAGAAGAGGAAAATTATCTAGATTTCTAGTTACTCCTACTCTTCAGTAACATGAATTTACTGGGCTCCTGAAAAACTGCAAGGCAATGGCAGAGCCAAAGAAGCAGAATGAACTTTTTTTTTTTAACATCACTGGACTGGGTGGTTTCCAGGAAGAAGGTCAATCGAGTATGCTTGTGTATCCTTTTTTACAAACTAAATGAACAAAAAAAATAACCTTTACTTTTATCCTAGTTTGAGTTTGGGGTCAAGCTTTATGCTATCAATATAAAGGAAGAGTTACATGAAAAACATTCTTCTGTTTTTCTTTTCCATTTATGAGGGTAAATTGGAGAGCTGTTTCCAGTATGGTGATCTTGCTAATAGACCTCAGCCACATTTATTTTCAACAGCATTCTTGTTAACTTGATAAAAATTTTTAAAATGTTTGGTATGGTCAAAAACAGTCAAGGATCATAGAGCAAGAATAACACACTCTACCAAAGGCTCACAAAGCTCCTTTTAACTTCTGAACCAAATAACAGCAACAGGCAAGAACTGGTATATGGCGAGATAGCGTAGGTTGCCCAGATTTAAAGGAAATGAGATGAAAGAAGAAAAATCATTAGGAAAGTATTTCTAATGTTCGCAAGTCAAAGTGGTTCTGTGCACCACAAAATTAGTTCCCAAAACAGTAAATCTTGCCACAGAAAAGCCTAGTGAATGCAAACCTTAAAAATACATGCCTAGTTTTACTTTTCTTTGGATTTTCAAGATTATATCAAACCCTTTCACTAGACAAACACAAGCAGATCTGAAGAGACCTCTATCATGCCACATGCTGATAATTAACGCTCACAGAAACAGACAAAGATATCTAAAAGCAGGCAGAAGTACGTATAACATAAAGGAAATCACCCGAAAGAGATTAGTTCCTTGTCTGGAGGAGGAGAAAGATCTTTTATAGGGAGCCTTTAAAGTACAGAGAAGCCCAGCAGGAACATTAAAAGAGTCAGTGGTACAGAGTCAAAATGTGAACCTCGGATCCAGAAATCACAGAACGAATATAAAATGAAGAGTTAAAGTAGACTTTATGTGTGGGGGGTGTGTGTGTGCATATGCTGGTAAACAGAACATCAAAAGAGAAAGGCGAGTTGCAGTATGACCCATTCATAGCCAGACATACTATTTTTGTTCCTGCACTGTGAATAACTGCAAGCAGATTGTGTGGGAACACTTAATTCAGGAAGAGAAATGATCACTGCTTTATGAGGTAAAATTAGTTTGCTTTGGTACTTTTTATCTCAGTAGCCTAATACAGCAATCCCAACAAAAGGCTATAATAAACTCAAGTTATCTGATGACTGCAGTGTTTAACTAGAAGAGTAGGTGAAATTAAAGTCTTACTAGTCATGAATGCTGTGTCTTCTCGATACCTGAATCTTAGCTTGTTAATGTTCCTGCAACTTTTCTACATAAACTCTATTTGTCTTTATGAACTCAGGAGTATTTTCAATAGCAATTTACATAATTCATTCAAATCCCTTGTGCACCTAATTGCTTACTGAAATGAGTATTTTCTTTGAGCAATCTGAAACAGAAATAAATGGTGAAGGAATAAACCAAACCTAGGAAGAGATGGAGAACTACCTGCTGCCAGCACAGGACATTTAAAAAAGTTCATAAATCACCAGTCATTGTTATTTGGTGTGTGTACTGATACAATTTCTTTCTCTGTAATATCATTGTCAGCATTCCCCAAATTTTGAGTTGTTAATGGGAAAACTAGGAGATAAACACACTTTAAAAGTCAACCCACCTAAAATAAAAACGTGTAGCACCTCAAATGACTTGAGGAAACTATCATTACTGGAATTCTTAATCTTTGTTTGGTAATGACATTAAACACATCAAAATATGCATGCTTTTTTAACATTCACTCATACTGCTTGATTCTGCCCTGTACAGTCTTCTCTCAGCATGTGGAGGCAGCGTACAAGGCTAACTCAGAAGCAAATAAGGATACAAGTACAAGCCTGACATTTGCTTGCATCAAGGCCACACCACACACATGGGGCTGTGTGGAGGCAGGGTGCAAAGTATATGCAGATTACATCTCAATGTTAAGACTTACACTTTTCATTATAAATTGCTCCCTTTCATAGAATGGAAGAAGCATTTATGGCGTTCACAGCATACCCATGACTACAGTCAGCAGGTGCCACTGCGTAATGTGCAACCTCATCAAGGAAACATATTTTGTTACTCCAGAGCCATACGCTGCACAAAGCTCTCAGCTAATTAACAAAAGCAACAGTTTTGTACCTCATGCATCATGCACTTTATTTCTAATACAGTGAATTAACTACTTATATCTTAATGACGAGCACTTCAACTACTTACAATGCAGATTCAAGTGAATTTCATTACCTGATCTTGCGATTTCTTTTTCTTCTTCTTCTTGCCCCAGCACCCTGAACTCTCTGTGTCTTTTCCATTGGCATCACCACAGAGTAATCCATCAAGTTCATCTGTTCCCATCTGCTGTCCCTGAGATGTTTCTGCAGCTAGCCTGTATGAGAGGTTCCTCAAAATGCACACACAGTTTTCAACGGTCTGAAAAGTGCGAAATAAAAATAATACAGAAAACAAAACCAGAAAAGAAGTTAAAATCCTTCTCTCGCTCACTCTGTGTACAAAGCAGAAGAAACATCATCAATCTTTGCACATACGTTTTCCCAGCACAATTCTTATCTGCTTATTTCTGAGTGCTCCCCAGGTAGAGATCTAGAAATTTTTTATGGAAAGAAATCAGTAGCCTGGACGATATTTTTCTGGGAGTATTTTAATTGTCATTCTGAATTTCACTACTGGAATCTCATGTGAAACAGAAGCCAAGGAAAAAGTGATCAAGGGAACCCGAATATAGCATGTCAGCAAACTTCCACCTCAGTGAATAGAAAATGCCACAAACAGAAAAGTTCTGAACTTGGTTTGCTTCTTCTTTCGTACACCAAGAATAGCCTTTTTCTGGAATAAATTCTATGTAAATTACCAAAAACAATGTGATCTGAGTTCCATTTCATAGGTAGTCGTAGCACAAACAGACGATGTTTCGCAGGTCCCAGAAATAAGACTAAGAAATCTCAGTCTTGTTGCTTTTGCTGCTTCTAGCCAGACTGCAGATACACTGTGGGCAGCCTTCCCCTTTCAGCCCACATCTCCCTATTAGGTTGTGCCTTCTGAAGAAGATACTGGCAGGAATCCAGAAATGGAGTGATATACAGTGGAGGAAAATTCCCTGATAACATCATTCTCACAAGTCTGAAAGAAGTTCAGTTCAGACTTTCTTGAAGCCTACTCATCTCAATTCACTTTGGTTTTACTATCTCTAATAAGAAGGATATGAGCTTAATTTTCTGAAGGCAGGGAAATATGGCTAAAAAAGCCAGTCTGTATCTATCTATACTTATTTCAAGTGTTCCTAATGCTCCATGGAGACAAAAGTGATAGTCACTACATCCCAGCTCTGCTGCTCCATTAACCCAGAGCAGAATGACTGCGAGGCTTTTGGCTCTGTCTTACTCTGCCGTATTCACCAGCGAGGCCAACAGATGGGGCTTCGTTTACTTTCATATACTGTATGAGCTCATGCCAGGTATGCATTTGGCACACAGCTTTGTAATGATATTAAGTCCCAGAGATGGTACTGAACTCAGACTCATCTAGGTAGAAGTATTTATTTATTTATCAGTATAGATGAAACTTCACATTACACTTGTACTAATTTGAAATCTCCAGCCAAATACACAAACACATATAGAAATAAATATATGGGTGTCTGCAGAAAGTGTTCTTAGTGCTCCTTTCATGTCTGAAAGCTTTGCAGACTTCAGTGATCACATTTTTTTTTAAGTTTGATGCCTCTTTTGCTTTTCTTTTACATTTCCACACATGAATTTTATTCACTCTTGGCAAGAGATGCAAAGAGTAACAAGAAGGGCTTCTACAGGTATGTCAACCAGAAAACAAAAGCTAAACAAAGTGTACCTCTCTGATGAGCAAGAATGGCAAGCTGCTAACAACAGATGTGGAGAAGACTGATGTTCTCAACTTTTTTTGCATCAGTCTTCACTGACAAGCTCTCTCGCACCTCCTGAGTTGATGGACCACAAGATGGGGACCAAGGGGACAAAGTCCCTCCAACTATAAGCGAAGATCCGATTTGTGACCTGAGGGATCTAAACATACACAAGTCTACAGGACCTGATGAGATGCATCCCAGAGTCCTAGGAATCGGCTGATTTAGTTGTCAAGCCACTTTCTTTGATATTTGAAAAGTCACTGCAGTCAGGTGAAGTCTCTGGTGACTGGAAAAATGGAAACATTACACCCATCTTAAAAGAGAGTAGGAAGCAGGACCCCAGGAACTAGCCACTAGCCAGCCTCACCTCTGGGCCTGGGAAGATCATGAAACAGATCCTCCTAGAATCTCTGCTAAGGCACAGGGAGGACAGGGAGGTGATTCACAGCAGCCAACATGGCTTCACCAAGGGTAAGTCCCGCCTGATCAACCTAGTGGCTTTCTACGATAGAGCGATGACATCAGCAGACGAGCAAAGAGCAACACATGTCATCTACCTGGACTTTTGTGAGGCCTTGACACCGTCCCCACAACAACCTTCTCTCTAAGTTGGAGACATATGGATTCAATGGGTGAACTGTTCCGTCAATAAGGAATCGGTCGGATGGTCACATCCAGAGGGTAGTGGTCAATGGCTTGATATCTAGATGGAGATGGGTGTCAAGTGGAATCCCTCAAAGGTCCACACTGGGATAGGTGCTGTTAAACATCTTCATCACTGACATAGACAGTGGGATCGAGTGCACCCTTAGCAAGTCTGCAGATGACACCAAGCTGAATGCCGTGGTTGAAACGCCAGAGGGATGGGATGTCATCCAGAAGGACCTGGACAAGCTGGAGAAGTGAGTCCATGTGAATCTCATGAGGTTCAACAAGGCCAAGTGCAAGGTCCTGCACCTAGGTTGGGATAAAGTGGAAGCCCCACCCCTGGAGGCATTCAAGATCAGGCTTGATGGGGCTCCGAGTAACCTGATCTAGTTAAAGATGTCCCTGTTCACCACAGGGAGGTTGGACTAGATGACCTCTATACGTCTCTTCCAACACATTCTATGATTCTGTTCTATTTCATGATTCTATAATTCTCTTTTTTACAAATAATAGTTTTGACACTTTAAATTCTCATCATATCAAAACCAAATAAGCTGTGAGGACCACGTTACCTCAAACTAAAAACTGGTAAGCAAACTCAAGGCTCAAATGCAACTGACACCTTCTTCACTAAGGTGAACTCTTACAAAGCAAGAAAGCTTCTTCTAGCCATGCAGCTGAGCAGACTTCACTCCTTGACTTTTCGCTTTGAATTTTCAAGGGTCCATGTATTTCTCATTCCATTTTCAGTTTCATCATAATAGGAAAAGTTCAGTAGTCTTTCTACTTTAATAGCTCAAATTACAGTTACGAACTATAACTTTGTCAGGTAACCATGTCAAAGTCAGTCATTTTTAATACTTTAACCTGCATTAGCATAGTTTTTTCTTACTACACATTTATAAGAAATACTGCTAGGATGCTTATAATGCTGCTAAGATTTATGCACTCTTAACTTCACCAACATGAGGAATGACTTTAACAATTCTGTATGTGCTTGCCAGTCTCCCATCTTCTTTCACAGCCTGGAAGAACAGAGACTTGGCTTTCAATATTAAAGTTTTTAGTGACTAACAGTAATACAAAATTATCAATAGGGCAATTTTCATGGCATTTGGAAAACAGCATTTATAACTTTATTTTAAAGTTCATTTTTTTGTTATAACAGCACCATAATGGAAACTGGATTAAAAAGCGATTTAGTCAGTTGTTTAAATATTTAACTAAAATTACATTCTACTTTGGGATAAAGATGCAAGGTAAGAGGCTACACTATGGTGTTTTCTATTTAGGTGCACAACTGCTTTATGCTATACATTTAGAAACCTGTTAGACAGAAGGTTAAAGCTAATAAGGCACAGAGAATAATATTCTTTCATTTCTTTATTTCCTTCCTCCATATGACTCATCCCGAAGTTTTTTCAAGTCATACCAGCTACCAATTAGAGTATAAACAGAACAGTCTGCAGTAACAAGAAGAGGTGAAACAGGGAGCTTACTGTGCTCCTTATTTAGCCTTTTCAACAGTAAAACAATCTTGAAATTAGTTGGGTCACTTACAAAGACACTACTGACAAAGCAGCGGCTGAGCTGTGAGATGGGGCATAAACTGACTTCCTCCTTTCTTCCTCCGCCATCCACCTTCCACTCTGCCCTAACTTCTCCTTTCTGTTAGGCCAGCTGAATCGGGGAGCTTTGGAACAGCTGCCAGTTCAGCTCTCCCAAAGTTTGTGAAGCTAAAAACGTTCTTGCATTTAAGGAGATGGTTTGCAGGTGGTGATAGGGCCGGGGGTTGGCTGGCCACTGACGGCCACCCACTTTCCTCTGAACCCCACTGCAGGCACAGTGTCTGCCTGTGGGTGGACCTTCTCCGATCATCACTCTGCTACACTTCTACCAATGGAAAACTGATTATAGACTAAAAAGTGTACAAATGTCTCCAGGTTCCTCTCTGTCCCCTGAATTCAAAGGCAAATGTCACCTATTTGGTTCAGGCTAACCTCAAAGTTCTGGAGATGATCCCTCTCTGATCTGTATAAACCCATGAAGGTCCATAGACAACTACCTGTCAATGATTATTTGGAAATACAAACCCAGAGCGATTAAAAGCTTTGCTGTGTAAAAGGCTGCTCTCCTGAGATTCTTAGAGGTTTGCAAATGGACCAAGATTGCCCTACAGCAACTTTAATTAATTTAGCACCCATCCTGAAAGCAAAAGGCATTTGAAATTAGCCTTTTTCTGCCTCTCTGGAATACTTTAACATATTACAAGTTGAAGATTTGTAAATGTGTTACGTCTTTTTAATCAGGCAGTGCCTTTCACCTTTGGAGAAGCATGTTCATATCCTAGTACTTTCAGAGAAGTTGTCATAAAGATACATCTTAAAACAGTTGTTATTGAAAACATGAGTTGACCCTCTTCAAAGAAGAAATAACATTTGCTGTACTGCAAAACTGCCTATTAATTCCCCAAGTTTTTTAAATTTTTTTTTCTGTTTGCCTTGTAAGCCTACCTCACTGTTAGCAGCTGTCTCATACTGGGTGCACAAAATCAGTTTTAAGGTAAACTTGATAGAACAATGTAAAGAACTTTTCATGCAGTGTGACATATTTATTCTTCTTAAACCAGTCCCATATTTTCTCCCTTAATAATTCAAGTGAGGATGACATGGTTACCTGTGCACACTACACAGGTAGACGCAAATCCGATACATAGCGAAAAAAAATACACAAGTCAATGGAAGTAAAAAAAATAAACAGATGGGTTAAATAATGCTTTGCTAAAGTATCCTTCACAAAATATTTTTTAAAATAACCCTGTCACTTTACAGTCCTGATGTGCCCTGAATACCTGGATTTCTCACTCCTGAAAAGAGAAAGATGACAAACCTTACTATCAATTTCACTGCTCCCCAGAGCAGACTGGATCACGTACAGCAATGCGTCCGTCAGGCCATCACACTCCCTCATCCTTCTGCGGGCCTCCTCTCCAGCAGAGCTCACATTCCTGCAAAGCAACAGCAAGGGTCACCACCTCCCCAGCTCCCCTTCCCTCTGGACACCCTCTCACCATTAACACACAGATAAAACACACTTGTTCTCTTTTCTCCTTTCATCAGTTCAGAGCTGTGAGTAATGAAGACAGCTGCAGATGAGCTCAGGAAATGTGACAGGGAGGGGAACAAATGGGAGTCATAAGGTCCTCCAGAAGAAGGGGCTGAGAGGCCAAGCAGCATGCACCCACCTGAGCTAGGAGACTCAAGGCTTAATAAATTTGGAGAACCAGAGATCGGTTTTCCTTTTTCTTTTTTTTTCTTTTTTCTTTTTTTTTAAGTAGGTTTTATAGTAGTAAGAAAGTGTTTTAAAATGTGCATATGTACATATAAAGCAGGCTTTAAAAAGTCTAGAGGTTTTGCCAAAGAAATTTCCTAGCATTTGAAGAGCCCTGTAGTTGGGCTCTTAACCTGAGAGAAAAACATTATCAATGCATAACATAAAACACCTGGTGTTGCTTGCTTCTCATTTTACATGAGTGTTTTCTTCCCTCCTGTATTTTGAGAGAACATTAATGTCTCAATCTTCTCTTTACGTAGCTACAAGTTGTCTTACATTACGACATTTAAAACCCCAGCTTATTATAATCATTGTGTTCCTCACACAGGGCCAGAGGGCTTTCTGAACACATTCATAAAATCACAAAAACCCCAAAATTCACTGCATAACATGATGTATCATGAAGTTCAAAATATTGATACATAAAGAAACAAATATGTATGAATGAGCATATATAAACAGAATCTATACTTGCTAACAAGTCTCCCTGAGAAACATTGCATTCAAAATCTGCACGGCAGCTTTGATTTGGAAATGGCTGAACTGGTGATTGCCAAACAGGATAAAACTTTTCACATAGGCTCCTCTGTTAGGGGAAGACAACCCTCTGCTGAGGTAGCTCATCTGTAGCTCCTCTCTCCCCACAATGAAAGAACAGAAAAAAGTACACCAGCCCTATGTACTTAATGCCATTGTATAGAAATAGAAGTGAGAGCATTGGCCCTTTGATTTGGGAAGAAGGCAAGATGCTTTCTTTCTCATGCCATTTCCAATTGCCTTTGTATTAAAGATGGAGAAAGGATGATAATCCTGGGAGGGGGGGATGAATTTTAAATGGAGAAAGATGAGAGGACTTAAGGATACATTTCATTTCAATTCTTTCTTTGCTCTACTTACTTCATCCTGTTGTGCCTCCCCTATCATCCGAAAAACAGCCCATTTCTGTTTCCCCAAAGCACTGAAGAGTTTTCCTAATCAAATAATCTTATAACTGGACAATCCCCCAGCCTCTCCAGTGCAGGTTCCTAATTGATTCTCCTCCCTAAACACACATGATTTTCCAACTATACTTGCATCTCCACACAGTCCTAATTAGTTCTGCTCTCCCACACACAAGCTGCCCCAATTAATTCAATACTGTTCCCCTCACCTCTGCAGAGAGCCTGACAAAAACATACAGCCCAGGAGCACTAGGATGAACTTTTTTATCTCCCTAGCACACAACTTCATGCTTTCCACCCTCCTTGAGACTCTTCAGTTCACCCCACATTACACATTAGAAGTGTGGTCTTCACAATGGCTTGCAACATTTTCTTCTGGTCCCTGAACTCCATACCTCCTCCAGCTATAAAAGCACCAGAAGATGGGTTTCCTCCAATTCATGGGGAAACTTTCTTCTGCCATCCAGGAATCAGGGTCTGGAGAGCATCAGCTGGAACAAGTTTTCCCTTGGCTATCTCTTTGAAGTTTTGGAAACCTTTTGACTTCCCTTTGGGTGACAGAAATTAGAAGGGAAAATTATAGACCATGATCTTCCCAAAAGAGCACCTGTGCCCTCTGTTTGCAGTAATAAGGACTGTCCCAAAAAATGTATTTTAAATAGACTGTCCCTTATAAAAGGCAACAGCTCCACCTGAAATTCCTGAAGGGCAGCAGACGTCAGAAAAATAGGATCATGGATCTGCATAGTGGGGTGGACAGTGAGGATGAGAGGGATTAGTGGACTCCTTTTATCTAAAATTCTACTCTCCCACCCTCTAGGAAGATACAGTTAGAGAAAGAGAGTTGTATCCAGCCATAAAAGGATAGCTGCACAAATTACAACAGGAGGATGTTTACATGGTTCCTCATGATCACAACATAAGGAAGTGTTCTCAGCACACCACCTTTCCTTGCATCACTATTCAAAAAAAGCTGATTTATTACTGAATTCTTTTAAACAGAACTAGATGTAACTGTTTATACTAGACATAATGTCTCCAGGCTTCTTCGTTTTCTGCAGTTACATGCAAGCTTCCAAAATATACACACTTAGACATTGGTAAGAGGCAGATATATTCTCCTTCATCTTTTCATTGAGGTGAATTCTCCTTCCCGCCAGCACAGCCAAATTCCTGTCACCTTGACTCTCCAGAGCCTGTAGAGACTGGCAGCTTCTCAGCTCCTCTCCAACTTCACCAGAAACTCCTCCTCACCAGGACGGCAATAGAGATAACCTTACAGTCCCTGAGCTGCCTCATTCATTTCCAGCCAAAAAAAGAATGCAAGGCCTTTCAACAAAGGAATACAGATACACTGGGGGCACGTCTTGCATAGACAATGCATTTCTTTGCCCTGAGTGGCAGAGCTGTCAAGTTCAGTGTTTCTGTTTATCATCCTTTTCCATTATGCTCCAGTTGCTTCTATAATCAAGAGATACATATATCAAATTCCCATGACTGCTTTTCCTTTTCTTTTACAAGTCTCTGTCTAGTTTCTGCACTGACTCATAGCTACTGCAGCCTTACCCAGATTTGATGTATTTATTTACAAAGGAAATAGCTTAAAACCCAAGACAAATCCAAACCTTGCCTCAACAATTTTGGAGAAAAACCCCATTTGATTATTTAAAAAGAAATGTATCCCATTATCTTAACTATCCCCATTTCATCTCTGTTAAAGGAATCATTGTTAACTGAGATCCTCCACAGGTCTCTAATATCACCACATTCAGGCTATGTAGTTCTGTGAAAGAGAAGGAAGTTCCAGATTACATGAGCTGTCAATGAAAATACGCTGCCATCTTAATTTTCTTCTTTCTCATTGTTAACTCAAATACGCTGTAGCTGTCAGTGTGACAGGGTGCAAGACACGATTTGTCATTTGTGAATATACAGGTCACTATGCAAACCTTAAACTGGAGCATTAGTAGCATCTACTGCTGCCAAAATGTCCCACTAAGTAAGCATATATTTCTCCACTGTCACTCGCCAAAGAGGTGAAACCACATTTTCTCCATTTTTTAAGAAATGTGGAGATACAACGCACAGGTTTTCAGGAAAACAACGCCAAACTTTTGTTGTAAAGCCAGCCTGGCAAAATGTTGCCTGCCTGGTAAATTTTGAGTCTTCGTGGAAAATCTACTCAGAGGGTATATATGAGTTGTAGGCTGACATTTTGATTCTAACAGAACAAGGAGTCCTTTAGACCTCCATGAACTAGTAAAATTAATTTCAAATGGAATCCAGTCACACAGGAATACCAAGAATTCAGAATGCTGAAGAAGAACTCCCAGTTTAGTCAGAAGGTCTCACTCAGCCTTCCAAAACCCAGCTAACGTCAACACCTTCTTCTCAGGAGAGGAAAATCATGAACAGACAGAACAACAGCTCAGGTGTACAGTTCATCAAACTGCTGTTTTCTGAACAAAGTCCAGACCAATTTTACTAATAATTTGGGAATGGAAAGAGAACTACAATAACCCAGCTTCAGTGTGGTGGGAAAATGTGTCACAGCTATCACGTCATCACCTCATAACTAACAACAGGCACGGTCCTCCAAACATATGTAAGTGGTGTCAATCCGGTGCTCTACGCATACGAAGTGTGTGGTGTAAAGGAAAGCACCGTGCAACAGCGGCACTACCTCAGTTATTCAATATAATCGGTGGGATTTGAGGTAGGGGAAGATGGATGCTGCCAAGTAATTTATTTCTCCTTCAGCACCATTTTCCATACACTCATATGAATTCTGGGAGATTTCAAGGAATATTCTTATGACTCTAGGATAAGGGGACACCGAATTCTATGGGAAGATCATCCAGTGAACCAGTGTGCTGAGGGACATGCCCTCTGGATCTGGGAATATTTAGTAAGCTGTTGACATCACTCCTGGTGGCAGTTCTACATATCTCCAAGACAGAAGCAACTGCCCTCCTTCAGCATGCTCAGGCCACATTGTGTAGTATGACCTTTCCTGTACTGGCTACATGTATGAAGACTGCAGATCCACTTTTTTTCTCAATTCTTCAGAAAAAATAACCTGTATTTAGCAAAGATGAAAGTGAGATGGGCCTTCCTCAAGACCTCAAAATAAAAAGAGAAAGCATGTTTAATATCTAGTATTTATAGCATTTTTGCTATGGACTGATGTGATAAGAAAAGACAGACACAGGAAGGACAATATCAGGTGGAATGCAGTAGTTATCTTTGGTATGAACCTTCAGATGCACCCACCCCTTATTCCAAGGAGTTTTGAGTGAGAGGGACTACTACTAACAGCCGCGATTTTTTTCATCCTTCTGCTTACTATAATAGCCACCAAGAAGAAATTTTTCACTGGAAGGGGTGAAAGTTTATATAAACTGTGAATTCAAAGAACTCCATTAACATTGTAGGAACCACATTTATGTTTCCCTGAGGATACCTAGCAAGGGAAAAGCCCTCAGGAGAGTAATAAATAACTGAGTTGCAACCGACCCATTAAATATTCATCTTTAAAACACATACATTAAAAAAAATAAATATCCCTGATACTGGCCTCCTCTAGTGTGCTCTCTTATATGCTGCCTATTTTTATTTCTGTCAGATTAATTGAGTATCCTCCTTCAGGGATAGAGCCTCGTCTCTGTGGCAAGCTGGCATCCGCTGTTCCATCATGGTCTGCACTGAATAGTGATGATTCTCGGAGCTGGTCTGCAACGTAGCAGATGATCGTGTAACAGTTATTACTTTTTCTGCGCACTTCCAGCTGTTTCCGTAAGCATTCAGCCTCTTTGCTGCAAGGATCTAATACAGTAATGCAGAGAGCAAAAAAAAAAAAGCCACCAGCACCATGCACATATCCAGCAAGTGTGCTCACAGTCATCAGCAGTCCCTTGACAGCTATACAATTTTAAGGGCTTTTTATAATGGAGTAGACCTTGAGGCATATTCGCTTATCTGCAAGTATTCAGTACAGCCTTCGGACATAGAATACACAGATTACCTGTAGTAGTTATGGTTAGTACTGTAACTTATAGACAAATTCTATTTTTTTATCATTATTTGCACACGAGGACTTTTTTAAAATCACCCCTTAACTGCTGAAAACTAAACTAGCTGATAAGAGTTGCTATTTCTCAGACAAGATACAAATTTAAACAAGGCAGTGAGACAAAAAATAAGAAAACACAAGATGGTTAACTCTCATTAATATGAGTTTCTAAGTGTTAGGCTTTTATTGACTACAAAATCAGCTTATTGTTGGGAAAGAATAGTAAAATAGATTTTTCAGTCACTGTCATAGACCCTTCCTGCAATTTCTGAATGACAGTTCAACACAGTGTTAGCAAGATTAGCAGTACATCCTCTTGCTAAATGTACTTGGTACCAGTTACAGCCTTCTTTATCTGTAAATTGGTCTTTAGAGGAGTGATAATTTATCAGTCCTGCATGCAGATTAAGACTAAGACAGGTTTTGGGGCAAATTCTATCTTATTAATTAGAATAGCTCAACTGTAATTAAAGAAGCAAGACCATTATATATCAACGAGGAATTTGTCCCCAGATCTTTACCTTCTAGGTATTCATTTCACTTTAAAAGCATACTTTGCAATTACACAAACATCTGGCAGCCTAATGTGGATACAGTCTTAGTTATTAACCTTTCTATCAAATGGTATGACAATGTGATTTAGCTTTAATTATTCAGCTATACCTTTCATTTTCAAAACATCAGAGCAATTAGCCTACCAAGTCAAGCACTCAACAGGTAGCTTTTACTGCTGTGCTTCTGCATGTCCAAGCCTTAGGCTAAATGCACTGTTTTTAATGACTACTCTGTGTGATCCATGAATCAACTGAATTCTAACATAATTTATGGCTATTTTAATATGTCTTCAAAATATATGTGGTAGAAAAGAACATAATCTGCAATAAACATCTTAAAAGACACTGTATCCCTAAAAAACCCCACAACCTCCCCCAACAAAATCCTATGGTATAAAGTATTTTTGGTAGCAGTTCATGGTATAATCAACCTCATCTGAAAGAAACAAAAAATATTTCTAATTCCCCCTCTCAGCTTTTGCTATGTGTTTTAATTTGAAGTGCAACTGCTATTTAAACGCAGTGCACAGAATTACATATAGTATATTCAGGAAAAGCTTTAAATTATCGTATAGAAAACCCCTACACTTGCAGAAAAATCCTGATTTGCTATTCCATTTCTCTGACGTGTAGTATTTTGCACTCATTAATGTTCGGTTTTTTACTCACATATATCACTTTTAATGCACTACCTGCAGGAGGCGAAAGTCAGCTTGACCAGCGTTCTTTTAGCTGGTAAGAGCTGAGGGATTGTGTCACTTACTGCCCTTGGGAAGAAGATGCTGGGGTGCAGACTCTGACGATCATAAAGGAAGCCATTTAAAGATGATGATTTGGAGGATGCTGATAAAGATGCTGACTTTCTCTCCATTTAGAATTGTAACATTGCCAGTTGAAGCTCTATTTGTGTTAAAGACCTACTGCACACAAGTGTGGTGCAGTGAGGTGTGGTGGCATCAGCCACTGGCCAAGCACCAGACAGCTACTTGTTCACTCATGCCCAGACACAGCAGCAAACCTAGAGATGAGGACAAGGAGACTTCTATTTTCAGTAGTCTTCTCTTTTTCAATCATAGAATCATTCACCCTTAAACCTACTCTACTTAGAACCATTAACCCTACTCTACAAAGCTCACCCCTAACCCATATACCCCAACACCACATCTAAATGACCTTTAAACACCTCCAGTGATGGGGACTCAATCACCTCCCTGGGCAGCCTGTTCCAATGTCTGACTGCTCTTTCTGTGAAAATCTTTTTCCTAATGACCAGTCTAAGCCTACCTTGGTGCAGTTTGAAGCCATTCCCTCTTGTTCTATTGCTAATTACCTGTGAGAAGAGACCAGTACCCAACTCTCTACAATGTCCTTTCAGGTAGCCGTAGAGAGTGATGAGGTCTCCCGTTAGCCTCTTCTTCAAACTAAACAGCCCCAGCTCCTTGAATCGTTCTTCATACAATCTGTTCTCCAGGCCCTTCACAGCTTCCTTGCCCTCCTCTGCACTCTCTCCAGCACGTTGCTATCTCTCTTGTATTGAGGCACCCAAAACTGGACACAATACTCAAGGTGTGGCCTCACCAGTGCCGAGTACAGGGGGACAATCACCTCCCTACTCCTGCTGGTCACAAAATTTCTAATACAAGCCAGGATGCCGTTGACCTTCTCGGCCACCTTTCCTCTTTATCTGAGGGAGCACAATAAACTGGTCAACGCTAAGTCATTCGAATGGTTGCCTTTTCCACTGAGAAGCACAAGGTTGTATGGATTTAAACGAGACGGCATCAGATGTAATTCAACCATGACTTTAGCACCAACATACTTTGCTGGGCCAGCAGGGCTTTGCAGATCTTTGGAGGCCATCATTTCAATCTCTAGTGGTAGCATCCAAACTGTTCACTAACTATGCCATCATCACGGTGTACAGCCTCTCACTTTAAACCACTTTGGTGTCTCAGGATCAGAAGAACATAAATACAACAGCATGTTGAAAAATGCTGTAAGTTATAGCAAACCATAATAAAATACAGAAGTAGTGGACAAAGGAATAAATAAGATATGCTAGCAGGAGTCAAAAGAAGATGAAATGCATAAGCAATAAACATGTTAGATAAGGAACAGATTGATTGATAGTATTTCTTTCACTTTCTAAAAGATTTTTTGACAATATCCCTAACAAATGCAGTTTAACGAGAATAAGCTACCACGGGAAGACGGACATATAATTGTGAAAATACAGGAAATAAATGGTCTGTTCTCACAATGGAGGGTGGTCACCAATGGAGTGATTTATTCATAACCTATGAGAAACAGGAGATGAATAATGAAAGTTTGCTGAAGATATTAAGATATTCAGAGTAATAAGCTAAGTACTAACAGGAAGGTACTGCAGGACTTTAATGTACATTAATGTAATGTGATGCACATGAGAAAAGAATTCCATATATCCTGATTTTACTTACAATATGTTAGGCTCAGAAATGACTGCTGAAACCTTGGCATTATAACAGACATCCATGAAGAGATAGCTCAATACTCAGTAGCAGTCAAATGAGTAAAATGGACATTAAGGCATATAAGGCAAGCAACATAAAATAAACCAGAATATACCACTGTATGCATCATCATGCTGTGCTATTCATGTCAAAAATGATATAGCACTACTGCAAAAGATTTAGAGGAGGCGCACACAGTTCCTTATTAGGAAGAATTTAGTAAGTCAGAACCCAGCAGGTTAAAAGAGTGACAGATAACGGGAGTGAGAGAATATAATAAAAATTTGTGAAGTCATTATGGTCATGGCGAAAGTATAGAAATCACTTTTTAATTTCAGCTGAAAAATGGGTGTCACCAGATCAAAACAGAGAAAAAAAAAAGGATGGTAGTTGATTGAAGTTAAGCTGTAGACGTCACGCCCAAAAGAAGCTGTGGCTGACAAAAACGTATATGAACTTGAAGGGAGGCAAGCTGACAGAGGAGAAATCTATTAAAAGCTACTAAAATCAAAGAAATGACATCTGTTTCAGGAAGACTGGAAGTCAGTAAGAAGCTGGTAAGACAAAGAAGATAAGTAAACCTCAAAAGGTACCAGCCTCGTGAATTCGGAATCCTGGCTTTAACCCTGAAAACTGCTTCGGGTCTCTGCTTTTGATCTTATGTACAAATGAAACACAGAGGTGTCGTTCGTTCAGTAACAGGCAATCTTCATAGCTGTCCGACAGCTGGAGAAGGAAGCATTTCACCAATGGCTTCTGAGTCAGTACTCAGAGCTGATGGTTTAAGAGATGTACACTTCCTAACTCTTGTTAAATGACAGTATTGTGTGCAGTAATAAACACAGCTGAATACGGAAGAGGAAAGGACGTGGACAGTCCAGAGGGGTTCCTGCTAGTACTGGAAAAAATGGAGGCCCACCTGCAAGGCACAGTCAAGCAGCCAGTGAAGACAGAGAAACTAGCTCTGAAAGAGCGACAAGACGATGCTGCTGGCTCTCACACCAGCTTCTCATTGCTTACTTCTCCAGCTCAGCACCAGTGCTGACACAGCCGCAATGTCCCTTGCACCCAAACGAACTCCTCCAGAATTAGCTCAAGCACTTGTGTAGTACCGAACAGCTTACCACAGGACACTGCAGCTTTTAAAATTTGCATGGACCCATGAGCAACAGGACAAATTCACAGAGAAGGACGATGCTGAGGCTGTTCAATGGAGGCATCACCCCAATACCAGCACCCAGACAAACACCTGGGCAGCCAGTGGGAGCATTCACTTTTATTGCCGGTCTGATTTCTTCTTCCCTGGTTATCTACTCTGGCCACAACAAAAACTCAAAAATATTGTGTCAGATGCTTCAGTACTGTAAAGTAGTCTCTCCTGTTCTTTCACTTTCCTGCTCAGCTTGTTATCTTACTGAGAACAAAGCCACTGATTGGACATAAACAGTTTTCAATTAACCTTCTTCTACTTATTATTTGTCAGATTATTTTCTTCAAATGCTTACAAATTGGTCTTTTTTGATGTTCTTAATTGCCTTCCTCTACATTAACCATTCAAGCAATTTCTAAAGCATTAAAATTCAGGTTATTTGTTCATAATTTCTATTTTTCTCTTCTACCACAAGACGAAGTGTGTATTTGTCCTATTTAGTCCTATGGAAAAGTCTCTGCCTTGCATGAGCTGCACTAGTAAAAATACTTCCACAAAAAGAAAAATATTCCCCTTACTCTTTTTTCTAGGCTATATTCTTAGAAAAAAACTTGGCATTACAACTGCATTCATAAAAACAATTGAAAAGAAGCAGGAAAAATACTTTAGAGTTCAGAATAGGGATCAAAGAAACATACTATCTGTAAAAACCAGGCATTTACTAAGTCTTTAAAAATATTATTCTGACTATATTCATCAACATGTTTTACAGTGCTGAGATCACTTCATAAAATCCTTCAAATGTTATTTTGCAAACATAATTTTAATTTTGTTTAAAAAAAAATCACTCTCCTTGAGCCAAAATTTTAACATATTCAACAGCTGTGGAAAAGGATCTTCTTTCATACCTGAAACCTGTGAAAAGGAATTAAGCCAATTTCATATAATCTGTGAAATTTCTTGCCATCTTCTGATGTATTTGACCTTGTTTTAGCTTAGGAACAACTGACAAATGAAAACAAAAACTCTCGGTTTTGACAGTTCTTTCCCCTTGACTTATTCCAAGCATATCCCATGTGCTTTTCAGGGCTACACGCGAGTCTCTTTTCTATACGCTCACAGAATTATCACAGAATTATTGAAGCTGGAAAAGACCTCTGAGATCATCAAGTCCAGCCTATGACCGAACACCACCACAGCGGCCAGACCACGGCACTAAGTGCCACATCCAGCCTCTCCTTAAACACCTCCAGGGACGGTGACTCCAGCCCTTCCCTGGGCAGTGCATCCCAGTGCCTGAGCACCCTCTCCATGAGGAAATGCTTCCTGAGATCCAACCTAAACCTCCCCTGACGCAGTTTCAGGCCGTGCCCTCTCGTCCTGTCACTGGCTGTAGAGAGTGATAAGGTCCCCCCTGAGTCTCCTCTTCTCCAGGCTAAACACCCCCAGCTCCCTCAGCCTCTCCTCATAAGACCTCTAGTCCCTTCATCAGCCTTGTTGCTCCCTAGGTCATCTTAAATGTTGGTTACATCAGTGGAGCTTGATGCACTGACTCTTAAGGAGAACTATACGGAGGATGGAGTGGAGTGAAGACACTGAGGCCAGCCTCTGTGTACATGGATGGAACTTGACATTACCATGGAACTGATAAGCTGCATATCTGCTACCCTGAGCCAACAGTCTGTTATTTTCTGACAAAACACTGTCCTTTGGGTGAACTACACTCATTATAATGTCATTACAATACCAAAACACACCTCCATCCCCAATGCTATGTGCCTTCGAGGGGCGAACACTCCTCACTGAGCTTACACTCTGAATTTCTTCTAGTCTATACCTTTAAAAGCAAAACGAGAAAAATTTGCACCAATCATAACAAAAGTCTGTATGACTAGAGTCCCTCAAGCTCCACCTGAAAAGTAAAAAATCTTACAAACATGGCCTAAGAAATGAGGGATGCTAAGGAAAATATGGCTGTGGACCATCCCTCTCAGAAGAGATATCACAGACCATCTCAGAATTCTGGGATCAGTCGATGGGCTGAGTCTCTCTTCCTCCCCACTTCGGGATGCCTTTGGGTAAGATTTGAACCCTCGAGGCTTATGTATATGGAGCTGCCCTCCGCCAGCCCCCCAGCCATGACCATAGCCATGCTGTCTTCCTGACCTCCTGAAGATGGAGATAAAGGAGGCATTAAGCACCTCAGCCCTTTCCCCATCCTTAGTCACTCTCTTCCCCCCCAGATCCAATAAAGGATGGAGATGCTCCTTCGCCCTGAACAAACTCACAACATCCTTGTAGTCCTCCTGCGCTGCCTGTCCCTTCTTCCAAAGGTCAGACACTTGCTTTTTTTCCCCCGTTGTGTTCCAGCACAAAGCTTCCTGACTCCTGGCAGCTGAAGCTAAAACTCAGTAGATATGGCTCATCTCCACAAGAGATTTCTAACACCTTGTTCAAAAGCAAGGCCTCAAATACAATACCGTTCACCCGATGTGCTGTGCCCTCTTTGTGGAATTACCACCTAGCAATCATCACTGGGCAGAAAGGAAACAAACTGCAGTATCTCCTGTCTGTGTGTGACTGGCTTATTGCACACCTGGAAATGGACTCATTTTCACAGAATCACAGAATGTTTCGGGGTTGGAAGGGACACGAGAAGATCACCTAGTCCAGCCCCCCTGCCAGAGCAGGATCACCTACAGTAGGTCACACAGGAACGTGTCCAGGCAGGTTTTGAACGTCTCCAGAGAAGGAGACTCCACACCCTCCCTGGGCAGCCTGTGCCAGTGCTCCGTCACCCTCACAGGGAAGAAGTTTTCTCTAATGTTTTTGTGGAACCTCCTATGCTCCAGCTTGCATCTGTTGTCCCTTATTCGATCATTGGACGTCACTGAGAAGAGCCTGGCCCTGTCCTCCTGACACACTTCACATATTTATAAACATTAATGAGGTCACCCCTCAGTCTCCTCCAAGCTAAAGAGACCCAGCTCCTTCAGCTCTTCCCCACAAGGGAGATGTTCCACTCCCTTTTTGAGACAACTGGACTCCCATGTCTTGTTGAACATCCTCAGTATCCTCTCCAGCCAAAGAGAAGAAAAAGCAAAGGAAACAAGTATTACTCCTGCATATACCTGATCCCAGCATTACAAGAAGCCTGGTAGATTAGCGTTATCTACTCATCACTGGAAGTCAGTAACTGAGTTATGGATCTAATGCTTTAGGTGCCTACCTACCTTCCCAGATAAAGGGGAAAGCTGAGCATTTAAATTACCTCTCTTTCTGAAGAAGTAAAAGAACAACAGAACAATGTTTTCTACTGTATTAAAAGGGAGCCAAACTGCATAAGGTAATGAGTTAATTCACCAAGTCGTACCCCAGCACAGATGCGTAACTAAAGTGCCCACCAAACTTTGCTCACACTTACATGCAAGAGTCCTTAATTCATCCCTGTCCAGTCAGGCTGGTCTCCTTCCCTGCCAGCTCGTGTTTCGGGAGCACATGAGGACGGCCTGCACCTGCACCTCTAACATTTCCTTCTCCAAGAACGTCCAGCCTTCCCGCACTCCTTTGCCCTTCAGGACTGCCCCTCAAGGGACTCTCGCAGCCAGGCCCCTCAAAAGGCCAGAGTCTGCCCTGGGCAAGTCCAATGGGTAGTTCTGCTGATCATGCTCCTTCCTTCTCCCAGAACCAAAAACTCTTCCCTTCCGTGACTGCTGTGCCCTCTCCGGAAGGAAACAGGGAACCTGATCACAGAGGATACGGAGAAGGCCAAGGCACTCAACGACCCCTTTGCCTCGGTCTTCAGAGGTAAGGGCTCTGACCACACCACCTGAGCTGCAGCAGCAAGGACCTCTCCCCTTTGTGACCTCATGGGTCAAGCCCCAGTCCTCTCCTGACAGGGAAAGGGCCCTCGCTTCTGACTCCTGTTTGGCTCCATGTTACTCGGAAATATTTTGAAGGCCTGAGTTGGCTATGATAAAAGTGCACCTTCAGAATCCAGCATGGGGCCAAACTTCACTCCTGACCTGCTTCCAGTTTTACTTGAAACCATTTAGTCCTAACAGGCATGTCCTAGCTGCAGAAGGTATATCTGTCTCTAGAGTAATAGGAAAGGATCAGACCATCACAGAAAATTAACAGCTAAAAATAAGCATGAAGCTTTTCCAAACAGAGCAGTTTGCTTATTTAATAGAACTCCCAAACCAAAACATCTGTTAGCTTCACAAGCACAGTTTTCGGAATCAATTAAAAAAAAACAAAGCCACACCACAACCCATAGAAAACAGATTTTTTTAAGTTTATTTGTTATATATGTTGTCTTCTTAAAGGACTAGTTTGTGCATCCTTTCCTCCCTCTGCCAAGAGATTATGAGGAACCACGAAATCCTGAGAATTTGTAATGTCTGGAGTCATCCTCTGCTCTGTTTTAATAACACACTTAGAATCATGTCTCCAGCATGCTCAGAAATCTTCACTGAAAGAACATGGCTGTGCTACCCCACAGAAGCAAATAAGGAAAGCAATTCGAAGTCTAATACCTGCATTTAAATGTTCTCAGTCAGGTGATTGTTGTGGATTCCAGTGAGTTCATTATAAAAGAAAAAAAGTGTTTTAATTAGTAAATTATATGTTCCTATCTTGCTGATGTTATTACTTGGATCTCTTTTTGTTTCATACTTACTAATGAAACACTGAGGAGCCAGTCAGACTCCCAAAGCAGGCAGTTTAAATACCCAATTAATAGCCTGTTACGTGGAAGAAAGTCCATATGCCAAACAGACCCATTGGCCATATATTTGAAGGACCTCCTGAAGTTTTAGTCACACATCTTCAGTTGAGGGCATCCAAGCTTGTGCAGTACAAAGCCCTGTGCCACAACTGTCAAATTCCTTCTACAAGGCAATGCAAAAAGATGAATCTGTGATTCAGGTATAAATTTTACAGTCAGCTGGGCAGACAATTACATTTCCAAGTAAGGAAACACTTTGAAATGCTGTCAGACTAAAATAAGGTCTCTTAATTCAACTATGTACAGATGATGAGCGCGTGTCTATGCAAACAGGAAAGCTGTATCTTAAAAAAGAAGAAAAACAGATCTTATTTCATACATACTATTGTAGAACAGCATCTGGATAAAGGCAAACTAGTTTAAAACTTTGGACAAGAACTCATAGCTGTGTCACTTTGGTTTTTCACTCTGTGTTAAACAAGCATTCCACCTGGGATAGATGACAATTTACATATGACTTTCTAGTACAAACATGAAAATAAATAATGCTGTTATGGATGCATTCTGAGTTCCGTTTTTAATAACATTCTACCTTTTATGTTCTAATTTTTACTTTTGTTATGCTGATTTGTAAATAAAAACTGTTGTCACTAAACCAAAACAAAGCATTTTGGATCAGGTATTACAACATATTGCATATTCCTTTCATATACTTCACCTGGCACCTAAGTTCAGTAAGTCTGTTTGCATGTGCCCTTGAAACATTTAAACGTGTTATTTGTTTCGGCTTCTTCTCAGGTCTTACAAAACAAATTACTGAAAAGTTACACAGGTCTTTTGCTTTGGTTTTTAGAATCAAGTGAAGAATAAAATCAAAATCAGACTATAAAAAATAAATAGTTATATTTAGTAGAGTTACCCATCCGAAAATTCTATGAAAAAGATTAAGTTCTGGAAAAAAGGAAGAAAATTTGCAATAAGCAATCCTATCAGCCTGGAGGAACAAACAAACAGGATTGTGATTGATTAAGTAAGATGATTCTCCTAACCTGCAAAGCAATCTCCTTGTCACATCTGAGTTTCAAGTGCCTTTCTCCATCTATTTTACAGCCTCAAAAAACCATCAGTGCAGAGTCTTGAGAAGAAAGTATGGTAAATCAGCTTTCGTTGTTAACTAATTAGATGAGCACAATTAGCTGCAACACCAATCAGTTCATTAGATTATTAGGTTCATCTCTTTCTGATCAGCTACTTAGAAATTTTAATACAGAGGATGTCACAAAGCAGAACGCTCATTAGAATACTAAAAATTGTGAAATACTACTCTGAATGAAATAAATGAAGTTATATCATAGCACTGGAAAATAGAAGGCAAATGATTTTCAACTGTGTGTATACTGATACTCTCAGTGAATTGACTGCTATGGACACGTCTCTGGCTGGAGTCTCTCTCTAGACCTGAGAAGAGTCTTTCTCCTCCGCCAAATTAAAACTTTATAGAAATGCTGTTTTATATCTCATTTCTCCCTGTTCCTAGTCTAGACCAGTTACAGGTACGTTAGTTCTACCTTCTGTTTTACTGTCATTCTCCATATGCTCTAAATTACCAGCACTTCCTTCAGTATTTTCAGTAAGTCACCTCAAAATTAATTTATCATTTGCTCATGTTATTTCCTTCTAGTCACATAATTCATTATATGATACGGTTCTGGTGAAATTGCATTATACTATTCCTAGAACAAACTCTCCCCTCAATTTTATTACTTTTGTGCTTTAACTCCATTATAAACATCAAAGTATCTGTGCTGCTTCCCACTAATAACATCTCACAGTGCTATGATTTTTTAAGCTAAATACCTGGAAAAAAAAATCCTCATTATCATAAATCGCCTACATGTAAAAAAAAAATCACATGACGCATAATAAAACTATAATTCTTATGCTTTGGCTAAATAGGTCTTCAGCATGGGAAATACAATATGTATGTTCATTTCCTGTTTTCCTGACAGTTAACCTGAAATTGCCGGAGTGTGTATCCTACCTCACATTATGTCACTTCATCATATCTCCAAACGGCTTATGTGCATACTGAGAGACGATGAAAGAACTGACCCTCTAGCGTACCCTTCAGCCTAATGAGTCATTGGGCATCACTGCTGCTTGAAATAACCTGTAAAAAAAGAAGGGAATCACTCTACCACAACCCTACTTAGCTCCACCTAGTTCACGCTGTGTAAAGTGATGAACAAACACTCTGCTTCCAGCACTATTGTCAATGCTCTCTACCCTTTCGGCTTCTACCCCAGGGATGCTGTCTGACACCTTGGCTCTTCTGCCGAAACAAACTTCTCGCCCAACCCTGAGCTGCCCTGCCACAGTGCCCGACTCTGTTATACGTCACAGTAATTGCTTAGGGGGTAGAGATTGCTTACTGTCAGAGATTTCATTTTTCCCTTTTCATTTTGCTCCTGTTAAAAACCAAACTGAAACTTCCCATTGATGCCTCAAGAAACTCTTGCATGAACAGCAGGCTCTCTTCTTCCACTTTATCATTTGCTTTGCCATGAAATACACTTTTATACTTTATAAATATATATATTTTTTATATATATCTAAAATATACTTTTATACTTTAGATATTTTACCCTTCCATCTGCAAATGTACACATTTAGCATGTTATTGCATTTCCTTCATTCCTATTAATTGAACTAAAACACTGGTAGGCAGTAAAAGAAGAGAACACTACCCCCACCCCAAATAAATGGACTTTGCAGAAGCTGTATGTATCTGACTGAGTAAAGGCTTCTTCAGAATCATGGTGTTCTGCAGCATCCTATTTCATTTCATCCTACAGAATGCTTTTGTGCATCCTATTTCATTACATCTCGCCTTACATTGGAGCTTCATTACCTGTTTGGGCCAAGAGGCAGAGTGTATATGTTCTAAGAACCCACGTATGGCCATCAACAAAAAAAGAGTGGGCGGAGAATTATGCAAACTGAACAACCAGATAAAGTTGAGAGCTGGTTTCAAGTAAAAATTTACTGATGCTGTGGCAACTTTCAGCCCCAATCTCTCAATAATTATTCCTGCACTAAGGGTTTTCTGCAGTTGCGATTATTTTTCAGTTGACAAACATTCCCTGAGTAACAGATAGCCAGCACCATTAGACTTGCTCCCATGTGACCTGCTTTTACAACACACGTAGGGTGCAAATCTCACCTCTAACACAGAGCTTTGACTGCACTGCTCTCATGCCTGGGAAGAGTTTCATCCTTCGTATGCTCTGTGTGCCAGTCAGAAACCAAATTAGCAAAAAGATAATTACAGCTTATAAAGGTGTCTGCTCTTTTACAAATAAACACCCCTTCTAATTTTGTAATTATTATTTTATCACTCTCAGTTAATTGTCAGTTACTCAACAACATAGCTTCTTCCAGTACAGTGCAAACGCAATTCCCAGAATTAGAGTAAAATTTGCTGTATTAGGTATAAAAGAGTGGAAATTATTTAATACAACTTTAGGAAGCTCAGCACTTATTCCCCAGCTCAGAGCTGATTTCCATTGCCAAATCTTGCTGAAATAAATATGCCAATACCAAATATTAGTGGATTTTTTTTTCCTTCCTGAACAGGTGGCTCTAGCAAAATTACACTCCATTAAGATGGTAACTGCATGAATCAAGTATCACAACGTTCCAGGTCCTTGTGCTTGAGTTATCTTTCTGCCCAGAGCTGGAGGGATACAGAAGACTCATGTGATCACAACTGATAAACTACCTGTCTCGTTTGCATGAGATGATTAATTTACAGACACTGCACTGACTAAGGCAAAATTACCCAGCTATTTATTAATTATGATTAAAGTAACTGCTACTACTTCTGTATTATTTGATTTACTTCATTTTTTACATACCTACGTACTCACTTGCCACCTTTACAAACTAGTGCCCAAGGCCCAGGACCCCCCGTGCAGCCAAGTCCAGAGGTCCTGTCCCTGTCCCAGCGATGCTGCAGCAGTGCTGGTCCCCAGCCCTCTTTCTGGTTGTTGTTTGTGTTCTCTGCCTTGACTTGGTCCTAGCTTGACCCCCTGCCGTTGCCTGATGCTCCCTGGAGCACCACCAGGACCCATTGCTGTCCCGCCAGCTCTGCTCACCTGGCTGAGACCACTGCTGAGGGCACCTCCTGCCCTCTGCCTCCAGCTCACCCACCCTGGGGAGCAGCCCTGCTCCTGCTGCTCTCTGACAATTCATTAGGTAGCAGAGTCTCTCAATTTTGCTATACTTGTCTTGATATTCCTTCTCTTTCCATTCCTAAAGCCACTGAAGACTGAGCAGTGCCTTTCGTTAAAGGTCTATTATTCTGAATGCCCTCAAGCCTGCATACTTAACTGGACTGGGCTGAAATTCATCGGCCTCTGCATGTGCAAAGTATATGATCTCCATCAGAGATCCATTAAATCTCAGCGCCTCGATAAATCAAAAGTTGTAACTATGTCATGTTTAACATGAGCTGTTCATCTAATTTTATGTATTCATAAATTGGAAGGTCACATCTGTCCTGTATTTTCCTCTCCATCCTGTGGATTTTTTTCCTATGGGATGTTGTGCTGCTGAGGGTGCTACATCTTCCCATACCACGTGGGGTACAGGTCTTGGAGGGGCCCTAGCTGAGGCTCAACCTCTCTTTCCTAACATAATCAGGATTAGACAATGACTTGGCCTTTAGTGGGCCGAAGTGCCTCTCCCTGTATCCTTGGATGCTGGCAGCAGAGAAGTGTCCCTTTGAACTCTGCACACAGACTTCTTAGCTGTATGAAACCACACTAGCGTTTAGACGAAGGGAAGAACTGCACAGCTGGACTCCAGAAACACCCACAGGTGCCACCAAACACACCAGGAACGTGTAGGCACTTCACAGACTCTTCTACTAGAGGAGGCTTGTGGGAAAGTTATTTGAATTTTGTATGTGGCATTTATCTTGTATTAATGTCCTCTGAGGACACATTGTCTACCCTGACAGTATCTACATGGAAAATTACTGAGAAATGACTGTTCTGCAGTTCTTGGCTTTCTGCTCTTCCACTGTGTAGACAAGTCCCGAAGATAAAGCTCTTGTTTAAAATCCCCAAGCTGTAACCCATACCTAGCTTCAGTTTAAGCCTACTTCTCACCAACCCTATCTGACCTCTTGTCTGATCATTTTATCTAAAATGTTGCCCTCTGCATCACGGTATTTAAGCCATGCAACACCACTGTCATGAATGTCATCTGCTCTGAGAATATCCATGGAAAGCAGCACCCTGAGAGATGGAAAACATGGACCTCAGCATTTACTCTCATCTTCGGTGGCTGTGCTGAGCTGCTCCAACGATGCCTCTGCCAGCCCATGGTACTGCTGTGACAGCTGCAGCCAACGCCATTCAAATGCATGTAGGTGAATGTTGGAATTTTAATCCACAAAGTTTCTCAGAACATGCCTAGTTATCCTAAGCAGTTTAACATTTGTAATTCAGACAGCAGAATCTCACACATCTGCCTTTCCTACTTGCTGTAGCCTCTCACAGTAATTATTTCATGACATTCAGTATGCTTCCTTCCTGTTTTCTCAAATAAAAGTGCTTTACACCACTTACATCTTCAATTTACACATTTAAAACCCCAAGTCCACTCGATGAGGAGCACTACAATCTGCCCTGGAAGATTCAGGCAGCCTGTCATACAGTAAACTTGCTTTGGAAATCTACCCCGTTAACTGAACGAAACATGACAGTCAAAAAAAAAAAAAAAAAAGTGCAGTGCCAGAAGTTGATTGCTGCTATTAATTCCCAGAAAGAACAGCAGTAACAAGCATAAACTCTGAAACTACTTCAAAGATCAAGTGCAACCATCTTTGTTTATTCAGCCCAACAATGAAGTGAAGCCCAACTCTGAAATGAACAGCAGAGTTCTGGAAATATTTCAGTATACAAGTTCAGAGAACTCCAGAAAAATATGGAGGTTATCAATGAGATTGAAAAGTAACACCTAAATGTTCTAAAGTTATCACTTAGGAAAATTAATTAATGAAAAATCCAGTGGGTTTCCCCTATCTCCATTCCTTCAAAAAAAAGTAATATTAATATTTTGCATAGAATTTTGAAGCTTGATCCCAATTTGGGAGAATTTAATTGATTTTAGAGATATGTAAATGGCACTTTACACACTGTGCAGGTAATGGTCAATACTTTTTCCTGACTGCAATTTCATCTTGATGTGAAAGAATGTGAACAGCAGCTTACAACTGCAATTCTGAGGCTGTCTATTTAAATAAACATCTTATTACATTTGTCCACTATTATAACTACGCATTTCAATTTAAAATCCCATCAAAATACCACTTTCTATTTCAAAGAATTTTATTTACTTCATAAACTACCCTATGATTTAAAATTAGTCCTAACAGAATTTAAGAGAAACCAAATGAACACTGATTAATCTACACTACTGTAATTGAAAAAAGGTGTTTCAAATACAAATCTTTCTCTAGCTGTTTGACTGACATTTGAAAATAATCATACTCGCAATTGCTAAGCAGTTCATCATTATGAATTATAACAACCAGAACAGTACAGTTAGAAAGTCAAGCACTGAAAACTTAAGTAATATTCAAATCAAGTTGGCCTCTGCAACTGGAATGCAATCCCCTTTTAGAGAATGATCTCTGGATGTGGTCCACGCTTTTCCCCCATTAGATGCATCCACTGCACAGGATGGACTTATTTGGTACGACTCCGTTTTTATGAGGGGTCACGTGGAAAAGACAAAGGGTAATGGGTACAAGTTGCTCCTGGGGAAATTCTGTTCGGACTCCAGAGGAAAATTTTTCACCAAGAGAGCAATCAGACATTGGAATGGTCTTTCAAGAGAAGTGGTGCATTCCCCAACCTCAGACAGTTTTAAGGCTCAGCTGGACAGGGTGCTGGGCCATCTCATTTAAACTGTATTTCTTTACCTTAAAGGATTGGGCTAGATGATCCTTGAGGTCCCTTCCAACCTGGTAATTTATGATTCTATGAACCAGAGTTAGACTGTAGAAGGGGTTGTTTTCTGTTAGTCTGCTTGCCTCTGTCAGCAAGTACTCTACGACCAATACAAGGGAAAGAAATAGTGGTCCTGAGATGGGAAAGGAAGTAAGGGAATTTTGTTCTCTTCCGGCTTTTGTTTCAGAGCTTGCAGTTCCTATATTCTTAATTTTCTGGGAGCTTGACTTGAAATTCAGGAGTCACGCACAGAATCATCCAAGTCCAGCCTCCTGCCTGAGGAAGGATTATCGACACGAGACAAGGTCAGTGGTTTTGTCAGAGAGCCTTGAAGACATCAAAGCACGGACACCCCACAAATCTCTCTGTTCCAGTGTCGTGCCATCTTCCTGGTAAAGCCTAATGTTCAGTTTGAACCTTCCAAGATGAAACTTGTAACCTCTCCCCTGCACCCTCTCCTGTTTCTGAACATCTTTTGAACTGTGTGGACCCAAAGGTGAAGACAGTGTTTCAGAGGTGGCCACACCAGTACTGAGTAAAGGGGGAAAATATTCCAAGGACCTGCTGGCCACAGATGTATTCCAGTTTGCCACATGCATAAGAAGAACACATTGTTGGCTGATACTTAGTTTCGTGTCCTCTGTAACCCCAAGCTCCTTTTCCAAAGGGATGCTGCTCAGCAAAAGGGTTTCCAGCCTTTCCTGATAAAACACTTTATTAAAGGATAGTATATTGCACCAGTGCTCTTTCATCCACGGAGTCAGACACTTGATCGCAGAACGAAATCCTACTCATTACGCATGATCTGCCACTGGTAAATTCATGCTGACTGTTCCTCCTTCAAATGTTTGGAAATGGAATCCAGAATCTTATACTCCACGTTTTTCCCATGATTTGAGGTAAAGGCAGTGTTGCAGACTGTCTTTCCTTTTCTCAAAGACAGATGAATTTTTAGCCTTTCTCTGGTCCTCAAAAACTTCCCCCAAACACCAGCCTGACAGGCACCTCACAACCATATTGATCAGTTTGAGCTTTCGCAGTACGCTTGGGTAAATCTCATCCAGTTTCACAGATCTGAATGTATTTTCTCCAAATAGTCCTCAACTTGCTGCTTGCCAGTTGCTGGATTCTCCTTCCTAAAACATGCTGAAATGTAAAGGAGCCTAGGAGCAGCATTTGCCTGATAAGACTGAGGCACAAAAGGTGCTGAGTTCCTCAGTCTTTTCCCTTTTGTCCACCAGTGAATTTGTTTTCCCCTTGCATCAATGGACTCACATCCCCCCCAACTTCTTTCTGCTTTCAGGATTCACACGCCTGTAAAAATTCCCTGCTGTGACCCTTTATGTCCCCAGTTAGCTCCAGCTGGGCTTTGATATTCCTCATTTGATCCCCAAGTGCCGAACCAAGGCTTTTCATGCTCCTTTGTAGTTCTGGTCTCCACTCCTTGGTCTCTTTTTGCACTTCAGAAAGCTTTTTGTTTACCCAAGTGAGCCTTTTGCCTAATTTCTAGCTTTTCTGTACAACTGGGTGGTTTGTTCCCAAGTTCTCACTGAGCTTTAAAAAAAAAAAAATAGTGAGCATCCTCCTCCTGTGAAGAAGCTCCACAGAGGCTTCAAAATCCATCAAATTTGTTTCTGCCACAGATACATTGGTGTTGCTGTTAGGAACGACCAAATCATAAGCAGGTATAGTTAAGAACCGAAGTTAAAATGGAAAGTATGTCACTACAGTTGAGAGTAACAATCTAAATGTATAGTCCAGGCCCACGGGAGGTTTATACCAAATGCAATAGTGTGTACTGCTGGCTAAACGTAACGATGACAAGCTGCCGCAGGCACACTTACCAGTGCTCCAAGCTAACCCTCCAGTTCTGCTGCCAACATCATTCCTGTTGCCTGCCTGGGTATGAAGGACTGATAACAGTAGTATTGCTTTGAGGGAGACAAGTAGCAGGAATTGTGCTGAGGCCACTAAATTCATTTCACACGAACTATGAAAAGAGCAGAGCAAACTCTGAACTGGCATCTGCCGGAAACCGTTTAGTTTCTCTCCGTAGATTTTGAGCATGAACAAATATTTATTATTGATAGGTTACTAATTTTTTTTTTTTTTACTGAACATATGAGTTTCACAAAATAAACAGCACAAGGACAGACCTCCAACAGAGAGAAGCAAACGTGAAATGATTTAGCAGGAAAGGAATGAATAAGCTTAGATGCTTGCCAAGAGTTACGTTGCCAAAACCACTGTATGCTTACACCGAGAAAAACGCAGCTATTCAGATGTCATTGTAAACAAGATCAATCTCTTTTTCTCTCTCTGCGAATGAGAAAGAAGGAAAGAAAACATACTATGGGTATTACTGGAATCCAAGAAGAAAACTAGTGGAGAGTTTCACTATTACTCTCATAATACATTCCTGCACTTGATTTAAGAATGGGAGCCTTTAGGTCAGGTTGGCTTATATGGAGCAACGGAAGTCAATTACTTTTACTGTGTGGCAGCTGCCTCTAAGGTTTTTGATGGATGAAGGCCAGTATATGGCAGTTATCAAACCATTAAATATATTCTAGTTTCTGCATACTAGTTTTTACCTTTTACATCTGATAATAAGTGGTTCATACTAGCATCCCTCAAACTCTGTGTACTAGCTAGAAAATAATTTGAGTGCCTTTGACAAATTAAAATGTATTTACTTTGCTAAAGCATGATCAATTAAAAATTCTCACATACTTGTAGGAGAGGAAGCATAAGTTGTACCTAGGGATTACAATACTTGCACTTTGTAAACTCTAAATCTCTAAATTACAGCATAAAGATAATTTACAATAATGATCTACGCAAGCCCTTGAAGAATGGCTGACTACATCACACATCCACTAGCAGTAAAACATAATGATAGGGCTCATATTACAAAAAACCTAACAGTTGTTTACATAAATTAGCCCCCATTTAGTAATTACACTGTATGTCTGCTGTAAGGTCAAGCAAAATGTAACCCTGGCAGCAGCAGTACCGCATGCATTATAGTCTAGACAGAGATATGTCGGGGAATTATGGGGGATAATTAATCAGTTAATGCTTTCCATGTGTTTCATGATATGCGGAGCCACGATTCTAGAACAAAATACTTGTGCTAATGCAGTTCACTTTCCCATGCTGTTATTCAGGCCAAAGAGTACCAAAAAACCCAAATACATAGCTATATACACACATAACACCCCCCTCAGATGCACACATGTTCTTCTCTCTGGTTTACTAGCAAGCAATGATATATTTTCATTATAGATAATAATAATACTATTGAAGCATTTAGAAGTACCTATACATTTGGAGGAGCAAATGGTAAATGAAACTGATTATTTACAGCTCATCTGTGTATACACAAATGTGACATACAGCAGTAGTATGCCTCTAAACAACCAGGACTTCATTAGGTGCCTAGTTAAATAAGCAAGCTAAAACAAGTCAACCATCAAAGGAAGGTGATTGAATTCTCTGGACTCCTCCGATGTGGAGATGCTGCCTACTTAACCTTGGGTTTTCTTGACTAACACCCCCCCCTCCCCCCCTCCAAAGAACCTCCTTAATAAAAAAAAAAAATTCTGGGAAATCCAGTATTAGTTCAGATTGCCAAAGGGTGGTTTAGTTCACTTTTCTACAATCTAGCTGATGGCAAGAAATGGAATTATCAGTCCTCTCAAAAGTAAAGGCAAACCAAAACAGCAAAACACATTGCTCATGTAAAAACAATGAAAAATTCCCACATCGTTTCTGTAAATCATGCAAGATTTCAGCTCAGAAAAATGCCATCGTTCATGTGAATTTCTCTCTTCCCCATTTCCTCTGGTTCATTCCAGCAGCAGCCACGCTTTGGCTGATTTTGCCAGCGGATGCTGTGCCCACACGTGGACCAGTGGTCCTCTGCAACATCTGCAAACTAGTGACAGGGAAGGGTGACATGACTGTGCCAGCAGTGGGCTAAGGCAGTTCTTCAGTGTCCATCACTGGATTTGTATATCAACTAGCTTTTCTCCTGTTTGTATTGCCAGGCAATACAGAAGAGGACCGCGAAAACACGTCTCTGCACAGTGAAGGAAAGGCAGGACATACTTCTGCTGCACTGTTTTCAAGACAGATGATGTCCAGGATAGAAGACATCATCCTGGTTACACCACTGTCCTCAGTGTGAAGTTAATAGAGCTGTGTCTTCCTTCCTAAATTTGAGTAAGTGCTCACCTGAGCAGCCTGGAGTGCAACCCCACTGTGAGCAGGTAACTACAACACCTAAGTAGCTACCAAAGTACAGGCAATATTGGGCATCTTCTTCTATTTGCATAGATTAGAAGACACTCCTTAGTGTGAACTCTGGCAACCAGAGACAGCAGGTATCAACCAAAATCAATCAATCTGACTAGTCTGCTGAAAAAAATGTCCTCAACATAAATTAACTATAGCAAGTGAACTGATGGAATTAATGTGTTTTTTTTGGTACATATTTTTGTTTTCTATATTATTATGTATTTTTATTCCATCAGGGGATTAAAAAACCCCCAACAACCAAGCCCACATTTGTATACATACAATACTTAGACTGTGCCCTTTAAAGACAATCTCTTTTGAAACACTGTCCAAGTATACTTCTGTGCATAGTAAATCAGATATAAAGATGGATGAATGACAGCAGGGGAAAAGGAGGAGATTTTTCACAATGCTACTGTCCTTCAAGAAAAAATGCTGCAGCTGTAATGAACTAACTATAATAAATGAGTACCTGACAAAAAGAAATGAGCTGTGAAAGTAAAAAAGCTACACTAGGATGAATACTTCAGAAGTACTTTGTCACGAAAATCCTCTGTATGTAGAGTGCAATCCTAGCTAAAAATACTATCAGGCAGGTGTTAAACATTTTTATATAGTACATGCAGATGCAGTTAAAACAGAGGATTGTTACTTTTTTTTAAAAAAGAAAAAGAATGTGTTTTCTTTCAAAAGGAAACTTACTCAACAGTTAGTAGTTGAAAATACACTATGAAGCTAATTTAGGGAAAGCAATGGGAAAAAGACCCTAAACCACACAAACTTCTACTATCTTAAACTCATTTTTAAAGAGGTAAATCTTCCACCCTGCCTGCCGTATTAGACAGAATCTTGTTCCACTGTTGGCTTTTTGAGGCAGTGTCTGCCAGGCTGTGTGAGCATCAGTGAGCTATAGCTGGAAATCAGCATCACCTTGCCCTCGCTTGGAGTCCTCTCACTTCTTCTTGTGTGTTAGTTCTCATCGTGTCCACAGAAATATTCAAATTGGATAAAACTGATGAAACTGAACTAGCAATGGGCATCCCATGCTTTTTACTCCAGTCTTTACAAAAGTCTCAACTTACCTCCAAATTAACTCCTCTATGGAGGTATGTAGTGGTAATTAGAACACTGGGCAAAGTTTCACAGAAGACGGCATCAAAAAATGAACTGCTGCTTCTCAGTCTCCGGCTTAGACATCATGAGTGGACGGTAAACGAAGCAGGCTTGGCAGTGTGCTGCCTGTTTCATCACACCCTCAAGAGCTGTATTTTTATTTATTTATTTACCTCATCAGGAGGCTTCCCGGGAGAATATTTGCAAAACAGATAAAAGTAACAAAGTTTCTAAGTGTGGCTAAGTCGGATGGCAGGTGGTGGGGATTCAGTGCTAGAGGGATGTTACCGGAGAGTGTTTCTCAGGAGCTCTCAGTAGCACACCAACTTGCAGAAATGTGGAATGCCATCAAAGCCTTCGCGCAGGCAAAGACTTGAGCACTGGCTCAACTTGAGCTGCTGGCATTAACTACTCTTGTGCTTGAAGTGATGATGTCCAAAACGTTCTGAAAGGGGCTGATAAAATGGTTATTCTGTGACGTTGGCTGGCTTATCCAGAAGGATGAAGCAAGCTCAGCGTACTTCAAACAGTTATCTCTACTGAAAATCCTCAGACTGAGCAAAAAAGACCAAATGATCTTCTCACTCCTAGGGGAAGCTTATTCAGATCTGAAGCAGTCTACCAGAAGACAATAAGGGAAAGATGCAGAAGTATGCCCTGCCTTTCCCTCGCTATGCAGAGACATGTGTCTTCATGTTCCTTTTTCATATTGTCTGGCAATGCAGTTTTAAGAGGAGAAAAGCTAGTCAATATACAAATCAAGGGATAAGCATCAAAGAACCTAAAATTTACTGTGTATTATTTTATGATCTGTGACGGAATTGAGTGGGCATACAACCTCTGGATGATCACATTTCTCGTCTTCTTTGGGTAAATAAAACACTGCTCTCTATCATCAGTCACCACAACCATGAGCAGTGCTACAGAATTGTCACAATCAGTTTTTCTCTCACGCGGAGACAAACAATATTTTCTGTGGATCCAGACTACACTAGTTTTTCAAAGTACCCATTCCAGGATTTTGGATAGTCAGAAAAGCACCCACAGTCTACAGATTCTGGTTTCCACTGACACCTGTGCCCCTTGTGATTGTTTCCAATGGGCCCAGACAACTGAGACAGAACTCTCTCTGTCTCTTCAGCTTCCCACACAGAGACTGCCTGGACACATTGACATGTTCCAAAATACACGGAATGCCACACGGGCTTGGAGGCTCTTCCCAGGAAGAAAACAGCTGTGCCACTGTGATACTCAGCTCTGCAGCTAGCCAGCACGAAGGAGGCCCGTTATAGTCCGCTGGGCTCAGAGTCAGCTCTGATCAAGTCCACGGGCCACCAAGATTCAGATCATACTTTATTACAGTGTCTGCCAAGCCAACAGTCACTACCATGTAAACAAAAACTGTTCCCAAATGAAAAAAAACCAAACAAACCGCTGGGCTCAGAGTCAGCTCTGATCAAGTCCACGGGCCACCAAGATTCAGATCATACTTTATTACAGTGTCTGCCAAGCCAACAGTCACTACCATGTAAAAAACTGTTCCCAAATGAAAAAAAAACAAACAAACCACAAATCAAACCTACTGAATCTAAGCCCTTTCACACAACAATTTCACATTCTTTGGAGCATTCACATCCATGTGGCTTAAACCTCTCACAAAAGGAAGTGTAAATTAACACTACTTAATCACGCAAATATAAGCAGACATTTCATTTTCACATTAGGCACTAGTTAATAGCAGGCATCCAACCTGAAAGGAATTAAACAAACCAAAAGCTAGGAAAATAGTCATTCAAAGTATCCCTCATCCAAGGCCTGGGTACTCCATAAGCTACGCAGCCTAAGAGGCAGCACTTGACAGTTTTGTCATCGTTGCTGAGCCTAAGAATATCGTAAGACAAAAGCAAAGGTACTGAGGCACATTCATGTATAATGAATATAGGCATGTATAATTTCCAGCAACAGTAAATTAGTAAAATACAGGAAACACACTGCTATAGAACAAGTAAATATTTATAACTGTATGATACCTGGTTGTGTTCTTTTTCCCTAAAAAGCCCACATATGTTCATCCTACAGAGAATAAAAGATCCTAGAACTAAATTTAAGCTAGGATATAAATTATCAGACTCTGACAAACAAGTCCAATATTTATAATTTGTATCCAAACATGCAGTCCCATTGAAATATGAATGAATTTCTTTGTTTGCCCATGGATCACTTAAATAATAGTTTTTAAATGCTGACATGATGACAGATATTGACAGATTGCTTTTTGACTACCTCAGTGCAAAATCAAAAAATCAGGAGTAACTACAGATTTAAGCAGAGCAGCTCAGCATTTCTTATCATATAAAATAATGGATGAAGAAGGCACACCACCGAAGCTTGTTACATGTTTTTAAGTATAGGAGAGCAAAAACTCTCTGGAATTTCAGACCAAAGTAAAATACATAAGGCATTCCATAACATGAGTTTAAAACCAAAATTTCTGGTTAAGTTTTTGATCAGCTTGAGCACAGAATCATCTCCCAGAGCTATGTGGAATTTGTAGCATCCAATTTGATAAGTTGAAGTAATGCTTTTTATCAGAAATGCTGAAAAAGCATTAACTTCAGAGTGCTATTGAATACCACTGCTATAATTAATGCAGTATGACCTTGCATAAACCTTATAAATTTGTTCACGAATATGCAAAGTGGGAGTAACTGCACTGTGAAGAAAAAGTGGATTGCTTAAGTATCTGACACAGCTACACATTTAATTCTGTTGGTACTATTCCCTCAAGTATCTTCTGAGTAAAAATATTACAGCAGCAATCAGAGGACACTGATCTATTCATACTAAAATCTCCCTCTCCCCTCGAATCTTAACATTAGCTTTTTATTTCAGCTACATTTATTTCTGAATGATTGCTACGTTCAATAAGGAACAATTTCATATCTTGCAGAAATTCACCTCTGCAACTTTATGCCTAACTGAGATGAAATCATTGTGGCCTCCCAGATTGGTTTCTGACTTTTTTCTAGGCTGGACCCTTCAGCTTCTTGAAAAGGTGAAATACATTTTCCACAGCAGATTGACTCCTATTAATTTCCTGTGAGTTTTCCTGTTTTGGTTTTGTGGTTGAAAGACTAGGAATATGGCCATGAACAGTGACACATGAGCTAGTGAAAGCTTTTGGCTTTTTGAAAAAAACATTTTGCATAGTTTATTATATAAATAGAACATGGAAGAAAGGAAAAGATAGCATTTTGTGATTTTACACCTAGAAGTGGATTAGAATCTTAAACTATTAAATTCTTAAAATTCTTTAAAGCCCTTAGATGAGATTCTGTTAACTTAAAATAATCTTAAATTCACAGAGAAAAACCCCCACAAGGTCCCAGACTGTACATGAGGAAAACTCTTGAAATGATTTTTGACCGGATTTTTTTCAGATAGTCTTTGGACACAGATGTAGTTTTGTGATAAGTAAGCTTGACGCTTCAGGTTAAGACAACATTATGCAGTGTATCTCCTGTTGATTTTTAAATTTCAGATTGGGGATTGTAAGTCCACCTACAAACAACTGAGATTCCAATTCAGTTTTCACCTGACTTTCTCTAATAAGTTTAAATGAATCAGAAGCTACAAATCAAAGACACACTATTTTTCTAACACAAATAAAGCAGTCACTGCTGACATCCAAAAGGAAAAAAAGTCAAACTTTCACAGAGCTTAATGAAGTAAAGTACTAGTATCTCAGTGGGGAGGCAAGTAAATTGGGTGATTACTCTAACATGTCACACTGAGGTCTAGCAATTTATGAAAGATGAATACTAAGGATAAATTTGTAAGTGACAGGTATAATGCTGTACTTAGTGCTCTGAATTATCTAAACCATTTCAAAGTACTCATCTTAAGTAAAACTAGTCCAATATCGTATTAAAGATATTTTCTTTATTCAAATCATAAAACTATGCAAAGTGCAGTTTCTAAATAACATCTTAAAAGAAAAAAAAAGGACAGGCAAAGAAGGTCTTATGTTGCTGCAGTCTTTCATATTTCATACTGATTTCAGCTGGATTTCTGTGTGACTGGAGTTGCAGACTTAAGAACTTGGTTAAGAATGATAATGAATAAGTAGATAAGAGCAGTAAAAAATTTAGTTAATAAGCAGTTTTTTACTTGAAAAAGCCCAGGAAACCCTTATCTAGAAAGCAAGAAAAGGAAGATCAGTAGAAAGAATAACAATTTATATGTTGTAGTGAAAAAACAAAACAAAGATCTGACTATTCCTACATAATAACCATTGAAAACTACTTACTAGTATTTTATATGGAATAGATTATATTACAGCATCTCTCAGATATTATTTAAAGTTGCCAGCAGTGAATGCATCAGAAAACCAATGGCACAGAAGACTGAAAAAAATCCCCAAATCCTCCCAGTATATTTGCTAGCATTAAGCCTTATGTAATACAACCTGATTTCTCTAAAATCTGTCAGTGTTACAGATTCAGAAATATTTGTCAAGTATTCTGAATGCTTCTGCTTTTCCTATGATACTGATCATCGTCACAGATAATGCTGATGCAACTGAATTTTAACCAGTGTCCCTTCAAAAACTTGCTCTAGTAAAAGCAGAAAAAGAAAAGAGCAGAGGACAGACAAATCATTCTCCCACGGAAGATGACAAAGGACTTTCCATTTACCAGGTAAACACAACACTATCAGCACAGCATTACATCCTGATTTACCTCCCTTTGTCCACTGAGAACTTGAAATGGAAATAGTAGGCTTGCTACTAGTTGCAAGTAGAAAGTGTGAGCACTGATCGCACTGAGGGGTGGTGGGTATTGAAGGAATGCTCGCTAAGATCCTGCCTGCAGAGAGCATGCGCTGCTCCAGTCATGTCCACAGAGCTTTCTAATCTTTTCCTTCGGACACTCACTGTTTCCTTCAGCCTACAGCCCCATTATCATTCATGAATTGAACAGAAGAATTCAGTCATTATCACAGAGGTCAGCTTACACTTTTCTCTCTTGCACAAACTTAAATTTGACATTTTGTTCAGAGAGATTTTCAACAGTGACTGAGGGAAGGCAAACAACAAAGTTCCTTCTGTTGTAAAGCAAAAGTAATTTCAACCTTCTCCAAATGTTCTGGGTCTGCCAAAGAGCATCCACACAGACTAAGTGGGATGAATTATCTAAAGAAGGGGGATGAAGGCCAAATAAATATCTGAAGCTGTTAGAGACGACAGATGCATTTGGGAAACAGAGAGAATTTGGTATCAGAAAGACATTAAAAAGCCATACTGTGGTTGAAGGGCCTGGGTTTATAAGGAAGACCAACCTGCTCAGGAGAGCCATTTGAGCTGCTATTACAGTTACCTGAGAAGGATTCAAGAATTATAATATGCACAGTCTTTTGCAGGCAGATATGAGCTTATTTTGCACGAGCTGACCAGAAGCCATTCTGCTATGACAGCATAGCAACAAGCACTTGGTAGTAAGCCTTGCTGCAAAGCAGTGTGTGTTAGATCAGGCAACGTACCATTCCCACGTGGCCCCGAGTCCTCAGGCTGACCCAGAGTGCAGGCTACAGTAAGCTCACATCAGTTTGCAAATGGGTGTGCACATATGTTCACCCAAAAGAAAAAAAAAAAAAAGATTTCAAGACCAACGTGCAATGAATCCATCAACTATGAGCTAGGAAGAACTGAGGTTTGCAGGATCAGGGATGGACACCAGTCCCTGAGGAGCAGTTGGGAAATATTAAACAGGAAGACAGAGCTTACAGTGTGGGGAGACCAGCACTGGGCACACCCTTTTAAGGAAGGGGCGCTGCAAAGTCCCAAATTTGGAACGGGCACGTCTTTCGGAAGCAGCTCATGAACTGAGAAAGGTTAAATACCAGAAGTGGGAGACATATAATAGGTCTTTATGGAATGACTTCTGTCATAGTGATTTGAGCAACCTTTCTTCTATCAATTTCAACACAATGCAATACAATTATACTATCAAACTTTTTCAAAATCAGCACAACTCTAGTACAAATGCCTGGCTTCAGTCACATATCCCAATGTAGCTGGCATTCACCTGCATTTAAGTCCAATACATGTCAACATGGAAGTAACTACCTTCTATCTTTCATCTTCTTCCAATTACATATAAGCTGTCAATAACAATTAATACATTTTCCCTTAATTGTTTCAAATATTATTTCTGAAAGGGAGACATTTCATTTGATGAGACAGAATAAACACAAAAAGGTTCTTGCTATCGAAAAAACTGCTATTTTACTTCGCCTCCTATCTTTTTTTATTTAGCTCTTTGATGGGCATCTGCTTTGGATGCAGCATACAAAACATTACCGATTGCATTACTGATATACTGTATATACTGAATGTATTACTGATATATTCTATTCACCTAACAGTTTTTCTGTGTTGTATGTGAAAATACTAACTAATTGACTTCTAACTAACTAATTGATTACTAACTAATTGATACTAACTAATTGATTACGAAATCTCCAGTATACAAGGAGGAAAAAAAATCAATGCTTAAAAGAACTTGCCTAATATGTTAAAATATTTCAACAAAACTACCTGGACTGGAATTCAGAAATTGTTATGACTCAGTCCTTTTCTCAGTTTTGACAAAATTGAAACTTTTCTTACTCATTCTATTTTCATTCTCACAACTACAGTGATTTTTAGGAACAGACAGATCATATTGCATATTATCTATGTAAGTGCACCTTAGCGTTGCATATACAAGTTTGGCATACAAACATAAACACAAATTAATATCATACTTGATAAAGATCTATTCAAGTATTCTAGTTGCATAATGCTGGATTGGTTGGTCTCGTATTGAAATCCATTTCTCATCTTCACAGAGCAGAAAAAATCTACCTTATGTATTTATCATAACTCCAGCAACGGCATCTGGAGCCCGTAAGGCATGTTACTTTATTTGAACATCTTCATTACTTTTTATGCTGATTGAATTGAGCGTAATAGTGAGAACATATTGACTTCGCTTAAGCAACTGGGGAAATGGGAAAAATCTACGGGACAAAGGAGAAAAACATCTGTAATATACAAGCTTGGATGAGAAGATTGGTCAAAACTGCTATGAAAAGAAAAAAAGAAAACCTATAGCAGCGCTTCCAGAGATCGTTTTCTAACTAATTTCCAACTTCAACTTTACAGCACTGAAAGTCATCATCTTTGCTGACACACAAACCAAGTATTTAGTTTTCAGATGCCTAAGAATGAGAAACAGCAATCCAAGCGACAGCAAGATGATCAAGGGAAAGCAAATGTTTCGCAGTACTCGCCTTAGGCACCCAGTGGCATTGCGCAGCACCTGTGATGAATGGAGTTGTATTTTATGATCATCCTGGAGTGGAGAGTTTTCCCATCCAGAGTGAGGGATGATCACTGCATTGGTCAACACTGCGAGGGCATCTTGGATGATTGGCATTTTCAGTGCATCACAGGAAGATAGATTCCAGAGAACTCCTACAAAAAAAGCGAATAACTAATAATTAACAAATAAAGATTCAATAGTTTTGGGTTTTTTTAAAAAGAGGCAACAAAAAATTTCACAGCATTGGTGTGCTTAATAAAGCTGTTCCTATCAAGAAAATAAAAGACAACGTTTTAGATGGGGCTAAATGATATCTACACACTGTTGCAGTGGGAATACAGCTTTGGATACGCAACAAGTAGTCACAGCAACACTGGAAATTTCTCAGAGTTTTCCCAGTAAAAACTGAGAAGCTCATTATGATCTTATGATATTTAGGTTGCAAAGTGCACGCGGAATGAAAGAGTTATTACTAAGGTTCCTTCCAGCCTAGGCCATTCTATGATTCTAATGCTCTATGATTCTATGATTTCACCTTTCTTCCTTCTAAATGACACTGATAAAAACCATGGCAGAAAATAGGTGCTGATTCATGTTAAGACTATCACTGTTGATAGATATGCATTGAGAGAAAAAAACCTCACCTCTGTGATCTTCAACGTAATCAAAGTAAATGTCTAGGCTAGTTGGTACAGCAAACAAAAAACTTAATGCAGTAGTACGGCATTATTCCTGCCTTCAACAAGTCATTTTTTATTTTGTAAGTATTTTACTATATGAAGTTACAGAACACTACCCTTTTACACAGAACAAACAAGCTTGATGGTGCAAGTCACAAGGAGTTTCACTGGAATTTCAAGAAACCCCTCCTAACACAATTCATAAGGTGCCAAAGAAAAGGAAGAATAACCAAGAGCTGAAGCTTTCTGAGCACAGCCACACAGAAATGACACAGAAAGCAGGCTAGAAATTGCTGGAGGAAAAAGAGATGCTGCTTTTCATTCCCTTGTATATATTTGTATATTTGCTGGAAAAGGACATTTGATTTTCATGCTGCGCCAGAAGCCCACTGCTGCTGGGCAGCTGCTAGTGCTGGGGGGATGCTGGAGCTTCTGATGAAGCAGTGGTCTTTATTTCAGCCTAGTGTCCTCCCAGGAGCAGCTGGGAGAGCAACCCTGCCTGTTCCTCCCCCTCCACTTGACATACATCCTCTCCTCTGGAGTCCAACCCTACTCCTTCCCACTTTCCTTCTTGTAGCCTCGTCTAACCCTGAGCCGCAAAACTGAGTTTTGCCTTGATGGCTATCAAGTCTTGAACCAGCATGAACCAGCATCGTACAGACAAGGTTACAAATATGAACATTACACTATGAAAAAAACAAACAAGTGGCAGTGGGAGGAAACTGCTAAAGACCTTACTCAGACATTTATAAATATATGCTGCAAGAACATCACTTGCTCAAGGCTTTCTTCAGCATTCGTTGTTTTGAAGGAGAGGTGTAATTAATAGGAATCAACCTACATTTTTAAGTTTCCTTTTAAAATTAATTACCTCTATGGGGAGACTGTTTCAGTTATACAATTTCATGCTTTAATTATTTTATATAGAACTGTATGCAAAGACAGTTACGGAGTTTAATGTAAAATTTTTGCTTAGCATATTAATAAAAAAAAAAATCCGTTTGTGGTAAACAGGCAAAAACCGAGAGGTTTTAGCTACAGACCAAAAAAAAAAAAAAGGCAGAAATAAGAATGCCATTAATTTTTTCATTTAAGAATTGCTGCTTTAAAGGGCAAGAGTCTTTGTCTGCATTCTGTTCTGAATGCCATTATGAAAAGTAATACCATATTTAAAGGAATAAAGACCTTCATAAGCATATTCATACTTACTTTTTTATGACCTGTTCTTGGCAAACTTTATTAGCACATTTACTATTCTTGAAATACTTAGTGTTTTGCTGGGTTTAGCGAGTACAAATAACAATGTGGTTGCCTTTCTTTTTTTTACATTTATCTAGATACGTATAAATTATATGCATGATATAAAAGCAGAAAACCAGAATGCAAATCTTTCCCCCTTTAAAGTCCAATCTAGTTTTTACGCAAGACAACATGCTGCTTCTTTGTGAGGGCTTTGTTGGCAACAAAACAGTACTTCGGGCTTCAAAAATCAGTCATGAACTGTAAAAGCAGAAAAAAATACAAAAGGAGCAAACATAAGCAAAAATGCTTAAATGTCTAGCAATATGCTTAAAATAGTGTATGACTACACTACTTTCTATTCACTCTAAGTTAAAGTAAATTCACATAAACATCATGGTAAATTGGGATTCAGCAATAGTTGAGATACCCAGAAACATTGTTTAGCCCTTTTTTTCTATTTAAAACCCACTTGAAAACACATACAAGCTTTTTTTCAATCAATGACCATAGTAAAAGGCAAGCTCCAAAACCAAATAAATCCCTACATTTTTGTCCAAGAGCCGAAAAGTGGGGTATGGTTTCATTAACTGGAAATTAAACATTCACAGAAAGAGGATGAAGGGATTACCAGACTAAATTAGCTGTTCTACCTTCTCTTAAAACAATTCTAAGTTAAAGCAGAATCAAGTAAAATGGCACTGCCCAGTAGGCCTGACATAATTTTCAAAGTTTTTGCATCTCACATGCAGTTTTAAGGAGCAAGATAATCTTCTTCCAGCCTAGAACATGTTTTATCTCATAGTAAGTCTTTGAATACTACCAACCACATTAATGAAAAAAACAATTTTATTCTGACAAGTCATAATTTATTCTCTCCGGTAGTGTAGTCTGCTACTTGCTGAGGTTGGCATTTTAAGCGCCTCCTTGTACCCTTCCTTAATTAAGGATTTGCAATTATGAAAGGGCACTGGCAATTCACTTCCATTACTTTTGCTGAGGATGACCTGGAGCTAGATTTATGTGGGGTCTAAGCAGATGATCCATTCCCTTGACTTTACAAGGGGAAGCAATAAAAAAATGTCTTCTAGCCAAGGCACCTTCCATTACAGACCTACATGGACACTATATGTCTCTGAACATATTTTTCAAGCATGTATGCGTTACATGCCCTTTAAGACTATAGTAATGAGCTGGTCACTGAAATCATTTGCCACCTTACTCTGAAAGCCCTGAATGAACAGGTAAGTCTAGAATAGCCTCAGAGGTGCCTCAATTGCCCCCTAAATCATTTGTGTGTCACCTGGTGCCCACAGGAAGGGAGCGGGCTCAGCATACCAGGGATCAAATACCATACCATTTGATCCATTTGATTCCATTTCATCACGTCTAGGGGAATCCACCCTGCTGTCTATGTATCAGAAGAGAGCTATCAACTCAACTACTCAATAGTCCAACTCAATAGTTTACCATCCATGGGGTGGCTCTTGGGAGAGAAAGGGAAATAAGGAACTAATCAGATCAGTGTTGAGCATCTCTTACTCAGTCACTTGTGTTTATAGTAACTTATGTCCTCCTTGCTTTTAAGGTTATGAGGCATTCAATACAGGCATTGTCTCCCCACTTGTAGATCCCTTTAGGTTGTGCTGGATGCTTTGTAAAAAGAACTGATCATGGCTATTTGCAAGTTGAAGTTTTTCAGCCTTACCTATAACAAATTGAAGTGCATGGAAAAATTATCTTGCAACCTCATTTCGAGTTTAAAACTAAGGAGAAAATGGTACTGAAAGCGCTCAGCTGGCTCCAGTTGTAAAATGGATTTTGGGTCTGAGTACCAATTACCAGTCTTGCAGACATCAGATGAGGGACTCAGATGAGTCTATAGAAGTGCTCACTATGGAGATCCTGCTGTAACAAGTTACATCTGGGGCAGCATCTACTACATTCAACAGCTATTTAAGACGTCAAATCTAAGTCATCTTTCCTAAGAAGGCCTTTCAAAGAAAACAACAATAAAATTTAAAAAATGGTTATAGATTTTGAACAAGGTTATAATGAACCTTTTCAAAGACATAACTGTACAGATATAGTTCATAAAGAAAAATGCACATAGATCTTAGTTAAAGCAATTTAAGATTGTTGCCACGAAGACAGAACTGAGAGAATGAGCGAAACTTTCACTTATCCTTCTCTAAGCCAAAATCACAAAGCTTAAAGACAAGAACAGTCCTCTGAAAAGCACAGTCCAGTCTGATGAGATCTTACTGCTGCTTAGGACAATTTATCCACTGTGCTTTCAGCTTAGAAAGAGCACTCATTTTTACATGAATTAATTTAAACTATTGCAATAGATACCACATTACTTACCCTAAAGAAGCAAAGCAAAAGATTTAAAAAACTTGAAGTTACTCAATTTAATGGAGCAGCCTCAGCCAAAAAGCTATAATCTATGAATGAGGCTGGAGCTCAAACTTGTTCTGATTAAAGACTTCAATGCATTTTTTAGTCAGTGTTTTATTTAGAACTGGTACTTGCGTACGTATGTCTATAGTCAGATGTAACCGAAGACCTGATGAGCCACATGCCATCCTTATGCCATTCAAAGCTACAAAAACAGAGATCATACAATTCCATGCAAAAAATATTACCCTAGCAAGAGAACATTTGCAAAATGAGGAAAGTTCAAACAATTATTTAGTGCAGGATTTCATGCTACCTCAAATTAAGACTTTTATACATATAAACAAGCCTCAGAAAAACTTAGCAAATATAAATGGAAACGATGACATGGGAGAAGTCAGCTTTTCCAAAAAGCATTGCCCTTGTCTCATTGCTCCTATATATCCATTTTCATTTTTATTGTGCTGCAAAAGATGTACCTTGACAAATGAACTGTGGGGTAAAGGGCTCAAATATTTGTGGGAGAAAACCAACTTTGATTCTTCTCAATTTGGCATGTATATGTGAACTTTTTTTCTTATTATTTACTTTTCTTGTAAAAATAAAACACCTGAAGTCTTCTAACTCATCTACGTTTTTCTTTTCCATCTTAATTTAATAGCTTGCTTGGTCATGGACTGATGTAGAATGCTAATTCGTACTGCTGAGAGATTGCATCCCAGGAAGAGCGAACACGGCGCTGGCAGATTTTTTTGTTTATATGCTGAAGGCACACGAGTCCTACTGGGACTTGAGCATGACAACCAAGATTGAAATCTGAGAGCTAAATACCCTGCAGAGAAGCCAAGCACAAGTCAAGGGACTGGAGAATAGATCGTATGAGGACCGTTTGAAGGAGTTAGGCCTGTTTAGTTTGAGGAAGAGAAGGCTGAGGGGAGACCTCATCACTCCCTACAACTACCTGAAAGGACACTGTGCAGAGTTTGGTGCTTGTCTCTTTTCTCGGGTAATTTGTGACAGAACTAGAGAGAATGGCTTCAAGCTTAAACAAGGTAGGTTTAGACTAGACACTAGGAAGAAGTTCTTAACGGAAAGAGTTGTGGGCTATTGGAACAGGCTGCCCAGGGAGATGGTTGAGTCACCATCCCTGGATGTGTTTAAGCATCGCTTGGATGTGGTGCTGAGTGATATGGTCTAGGGGTGAACTTGCAAATAGGGTTAATGGTTGGACTCGATGATCCCAAGGGTCTTTTCCAACCGGGATGATTCTGTGATTCTTTTGCTGAAGTCTTTACGAAAAGCAACTTCTACCCCAAGTTCTTCAGAGCTAGAAAAGTCATCTGCTGGCTCTTCCTGTAATTTTTGATGCTGGGAGCCTCTGCAACCACCCTGCTGCTCTGCAGAGCTGGACCCACACTGTGGCAGCAGCATGTGGGGATCCCCATGTACCTCAGCAGTTCCGCTGTGAAGATGCTGAATATACCACCCACAAAATTTCCAAACACAACGTGCAGTGACACCTCACACTCAGCTCAGCTGTCAAGGCGAGGAGTTGGTCTTGGTAGCAGATTTTCTGCAGGTAACAAACAGTGCCCAATTTCAGTTCAGGCACCTGAACAACTCACAGCTCAGAAGATGGCACTTTAAAAGTACACTCTGAAAATAAGTTTAAAATTGGCATAACATAAAATTGGAGGACGTTTCCTTGAAATTATTTCTTATCTGGTTACTGAATGAATACCTGTGTGCACCTTCCTTTAACTCACTCACCCACATGCACAGCAGTGGTTTTCTCTCCGTGTATAGGGTGACCCATGAAAAGTACAAACTGAGAAAGACTGGGTTTCAGGAAGTCATAACCAGGCAAAAGTTTAAGGAACAGTAAGCAAAGCTGCAGCCAGATGATTTTTTTAGCCCCTTGAAGACACTCATAGCCTTATAAAGCAAAAACTTTCACAGAGAATAAAGACTACTGTGTGGTTTTCTAATTACAAACACAGCTTCATCTTGTCCACATATAAATACACGGCTACATAAAATACAAGTAATATAAGCACTTCTTCTGAAAATCTAACTTTCTTTCTCAATTACTGTTCTTTTCATTCCAAAAATATATCTCGGATTTTATTAAAGCAAAAAGGAGGGACCAATTTTAATATTGCTTGCAAACAAATTCTGTCCAAATGATGTTGCATTAACTAAAAAATTCTGTATTCTTCTCATGGGGCTGAATTTTGACCTAACATTGCTCTCTTTCTGCTGCACACTTTAAAGTAACATGTAAGTGTGGAAGGGAAGAACTGTCAGACAAGAATGTCAGACAGTTATTAGCTTTAATGCTAGACAGCAGAGGAATTACTAGAAGAGTTGACTTAAGTTACTGTGGCAAGACCACTGTTTCTGCTTAACTTGTTTTCCTAACTGATGAAATTAAAATGGTCCCCTAAAACACAAAAGCCAAACTAAAGGCAATTAATTTTAAGTGAAACACAGGAAAAAAATAAATCAACTTTTTTCAAACAAAAATTCATCCTAGTACATGACTAATGTCAATATCATTCCCAGCTAAATACTTTGTTAGAAAACAAGGAAATCAAACAAGGATGTAAGGAAGAATGTAAAGATCATTTTTTTTCAATGCACTTGTATTTTACTGAAGATTTTTTCTACCACCCTAAATCAAAATACATGTTTGGTAACATATTCCCATACAGAGTACAAAAATTTTATCCTTAAAACTGAACAAGTTACATCTCGAAGAACCAAACTCCTTTCTCACAAGACCCTATTAGGAAGTTAGTCCTATCTATAAAGTTAAATTTACATGTAAAACAAAAGGCTCAATGTACAGTTGCTAAAAAATTCCAAACAATTAAACAAGAAAGAAACAAAAAGGAAACACTTGTTTAGTAGCCAGACCTTAAAATTGTTATCTCAGGTAAACACAGCACCTGAAAGACTATTTGGGAGTGAAGAATGGTCTCTGAATCTAGAAATAAAAAATAAAATGTCACCATAGCGAAAAAAATTATTTAATCAGAAAATGAAAATACATCAGCATATCCTCACACTTTCATTTTTGTACACAAAAAAGTGAAATATTCAGTTATGTTTCTAAACAAAAAATATTTTCAAAATAAAATTTAACTATACTGTGTTGCAAACAGCACACAGTTCAAACTACAGAGTGGTTTTATACTGCAAATGTTTTAATGCTTCATCACTCAGGCAGGGGCAAGAAAACGATATGCCCATCTACATTTTTCCAAAGGATTACTACTCGCTGAAAAAGTTCAGCGCAGCTGTTATGTCAAGCCATATGCTGCAAACAGTTGTTCTCTATTTATCACTCCAGATTGCTTTGTCTGATCTTTCCTCTTAAACTCAGATTTGACTTAAGTAAAAAAAAAACAAAACAAAAATAATTTACATAACATATTAAGTAAATTAAGATATTGGTTCAATTGCCACATGAATCAAAATAACTTGAATGAATCTTCTACAGAGGATGATCGTACAAGAGAAAAATAGTTATTTCCCATTTAGACTTGGAAGGTGACGGGGTGCTAGGGTGAAATGAAGAGCAAAAAGGAACCACCTTGGTTTTTGTGCTGGCACTAAGTGTGGTAAATTCAGGACAAGTGGATGGGAATCTGCCTGGGAAGCAGAAAGAAGATGGGCTCTGATGGGCAAATTGATGCGGCCATCCCCAAGCAGACCCCTAAGGGAGAGGAAAGAGGGACTCCCCTTCCAGGGGCACTGCACAGCCCCCAGCCCAGCCTTCGGCATCCTGGCGACCTCTTCTGCCTCTCCCCCATTCACCCCCTGGGGAAACAGGCACTGCCAACCCAGGGAAAGGTTTTGTATCACTGTTTTACCAGCATGTTCTCTTTTACCTGTAGCAACACTGAATTTAACACCTTATGCAACAAATCAGTGCCTCAGCCTGCTGCTAAGAAAGCAAGGCAGAACATTTTAGAAAGCATTGATTTTTCTTGAACTGGGAGCAGCGAGGGGTGAAGTAGTTAAGCTGGCCATTCAGAAAAAGCTGAGAATGAAAAGCAGAGAAAGCTCTTCATGAATACAACAAATCATGTCAGTGGGTTTTCCCATTTTTAGAGCCAAAATAGTGACAGCATATTGAGAAAGGAGGCAAAGATTGTTTTATAATTAGACAGTAAATTGCAATAGATTTTGTATAAAATGGATCAGTTGAACTGTCAACGTTGTTTGCATAACAGTTACTTGGTAAGACAGCATCATTTCTGAAGCAACATTATAAAATCTGTTAAATTATTTTTAGACTTGCCATTACATAAGAGCTATAAATAGGATGTCTAGAATTTCTTGAAGATGTTGTAGCCTATAGGTTGGAAATCAGTGTTGCAGAAACTTACGGGTGTGAGCTGCACAGCCCTTTATCTTCTCAGTTTGCAAGGAAAATGGACACCAAGATTTGGTGTCTCAGTAACTGATTGGGTTCACAGGAAGACTTTATAAAATGCCAATTAATCCCTGTTCTGAATTTGCTTGGAAATCACTTCACATTTCCAGAAATGCTGACAATGTTTTCGGTAGGTGATGCTAAAATCTAACATTTAAACTTTGTCAGACTGTAGACTTACACTCTAAAGTACAAGAGTGTTCGCCCTTATAAGGCTATGCCTTGTTACAGCACTTCCACTGACTGTTTCATAGTCAGCTTACTAGTCTGGAGAAGTACAAATAGGTATTTAAAGTATTTTCCAAAAAATATGACAATGCAGTAGCGATTTTTGAAGACTCTCTGCAAAATAAGTAACTGATTACTGATGTGGAAAAGCAGAGCAGGCCTGCAGTGTGCTAAGGGTGCTGTTGCCATTGCTAGGAACAAGGCCAGAAGGTTTGCGCTGCCTTGCTGAGACTTCTAAAGTAAAGTTCCTTGAAGCTGTGTTGGGGCACTTGGACCCTTGGCTCGATTAACCCCAGCAACAGGTTCTGCAGACCAGGTGGCTTTTCTTTTGTGGTGTTTTTGCTTAGCTTTGCATCTCCTGTGGCATAAGCTTAATTTTCTCAAGGTTAACAGTAACAAGTAGTTTTCTGCGATCAACAAATCCTTGATTTCCTTTTTCCTCCCAGAACAAGATTGTAAGTGTAACAGCAAAGAACCAGAAACTATCCTATGCAAAGTCTGAGCTGTGAGATGAAATACATGTTTTTACTGCAGTCTGAGACTTGCAGGAGATTTGAGAGTTTGGAATTTTGTACGAAATTCTCACTGGCTTACAAAACTCAGGGCAGAGGTAAAAGAATACCTTGACTAAACGTATCTATAGCAGCAGGAGGGACTCAAATATTATGCAACCTTCGGGAACTGAAAAGGCTTTTCTACTTGAAGAAAGAAATACTGAAGAAACTATAATATGTAATTCCTCATTCAGCCACTGGCTTCAATCCAGAGTAAACAGACATGCATTTTCAGCACACAAATGATTTTGTTAGTGTTGGAAACTGTTACTTAAAACACCTAATTACAAGGAAATTAGTACAAAAGATTAAATCAACTTTTAAAATTGATTGTGGTAAGATATTGCATTTAAAATTACTTCCATTTAAAGAAGGAGTAGGAAAGATTTATTAGAGCTAGTACTCTTCAAATCCTTTAGAATGAAAAGCGCTTAAAATTTACAAGCAAATTTTAGTGCCTAAGCAAGTGGATGTGAAAATTGTACATCTTATCTTAAATCTATTACGAATAAAAAATAATTAAGCTTAAAATCTGTCAGTCACCTGCCTCTGTGCTTGGCAAGTTCCTCAAAGCAGTTGTTTAAAATTATCACAGAGAATTTGCTTATCTGCAGAGGAGAAATTAAGCAAGAAAAGAACGAACATCTAGTCTTGCCCAAATCAAAACAATCACTTCTGAAAGCTGTGTTCTGTGCGAGCAGTTACCTATCTCTACACTTAACCTTCCTAATTTCTGTGACTTGACAGGACATAGAGACTGGATTCTGGAGGTAGAAGAGAAGCTAATTCCCAGAGTTGCATCTTAAGAGGCATTTGTACACTTTCTGCACTTATTGCATGTCTCAGTTTTCTTTAACTATATAGTTATGAGCCCCAACTGATACGTGGCTATCTCATTCTCTTAGCTAAGCATACATTGAACCAAATTTACATCAAACTTGTTGCAGCAGTATTACCACGGTTACGTCATCCTGACAATTTAAGCACATGGATGGCTTGTCATGTTGTCTGTTTGAAAATTTTGTGATATCCAGGAACTGTATCTGATCCTAAATCACATCATATCTTTATGATCTAATTTTCAGTTAATGTAATATCAAAATCCTCTCTTTGGTTCAAAAAGCAACCCACTTTACACATTTATCTTCCTACCTATCTTTCTACACTAAGTATCAAAAGCTGCTAATTAACTGGGCCTTCACTGGTCAGGCTTCCTTATACTTGCATTCTTCCATTATAAAACTTGAATATAATTAAGAAATAGTATATTTTATATGATCAATACTGGAAAAGCACCTAATACACACCTAAAGAAAAGATGAAGAAGAAATAATAGAGAAAAACTGTAAGAATGCTACTCATGGAAGAGTTTGACTACTCCTTACTTAAGTCTGTGGGAAAGTCACCTCAGAATGGGATAAAACAGCCTTTACTCATTTCAAAATCAAATTACCCAAGAGCAATAGGGTTACAAATAGTTGCCACCTCTAAATGAATGTTTATATCACAATAAAATTTCACATCTGTGTTTACACACTCCAGTAAGTAAGCTAATGTCAAGGGCACTTTTGCAGAAAATTATTAAGTTGATAAACTGCTTCAAGATTTTAAGTACTAAACAGTCAGCCCTTTGCCGTAATATAGTTAAATATGATTTACTATACAAAAAATCACAAGTGTAATATGTTACAAAGTCCAATTAGAAAATAACATCACAAATAGGAAACAACTGCAGGCGTGTAATTTTCACTTTGGGAACACCCAATAGAATAATTGCCATTGTACTAGGAAGTCAAAAATTACAAAGAACTGGCCAGAGATCCCTGAAAAAGGAGAAATTATAATAAATCTTCCTCTGAAGTAAGCCAAAAAGTCTATTTAAATAGAAGACTCCCTTAAAAATGCTTCACTCATCACTGCGGGGTCATCGACTTGTAATTGCACTGACTAGCAAAGACACATGCAAGGCTTAAAGCGACCTTCTGGAGTATCTTGACCAACATGTCAACAATTTATGCACACACTAATAAGCAGTATGCTAAAAAAAGGAGGTTTTAACTGTAGCGGTTACCTCAAAACAGACAGATATGAGAAGGACAACACATAATTGCTTTCAGTAACACTGACAGACTATCAATAAGGTTAAAAATACCTTGTTATAAACATGTGTCATCTACCAAAACCAGAACAGGAATGCAAAACAACTACAAAATAATGCTGCATAATACAGGGTGACAACAGAGGAGCAACCAAACCAAAATACAAACTGGCCACAGCTGAAATTTAGAGAACACTAATGAATATGGGAAACAGAAGTCTGGGAAATAAATGAAATTTTTTTCCTGTCCAACCTGACCATGGGCCAAACAGACTTGGACAACTTGCTTGCTTCTTTGAAAGGAACACCATGTACTAAACATCTTATAATTTTTTTCAGGAATAGAATATATGCTTTTTGATTCAGTGAATAAAAATGTGAATGAAATATACAGAATCTGTCTATCTTTCTATGTATAGTTTGTGCTTTCTAAAAATTGTGTTTTGTTAATGTGATAGCTTCCATAATTTATATATTTTCAGTAGACAATAGTTGAATCTCTGGCACCCTAATGTCAACCAAAATAAGCTGCAGGCTGGCTTCCAGCACAGGAAAAAACATTTTCTCCTGCTATTATTTATAGCTGCATTTCTTTAACATCATGTGCTTTCTCAAAGTGGATCATCCCGTTTTACCTCTCAATAACATATAGAATATGCAGTTTGAGAACGAGTGATACAGTCGCATAAGAGGCTGCTTTAAGCAGAGTTGCTTCTAACTCAGCCAGCTTAATGTCCATAGGCAGAAACTCAGTTTCCAGTTGTGAGGGATTTCATTTGTCACAACGAGAAGAACAGCAGTTAAAATAATTTTGTCTGTGACAAGTATCCAGTTACCAGTGGAGCTGATGAACAAGGAGCAAGTATATGTTCAGCATGCTGATAGCTCACCTTCTCCACAAGGCATCAACGGAATCCCTGTGTTACCCCTGCAAACACTTCACATTTTTCATGCATTTTTTTTTTATCAGAGTAAACCAAATAGAATGAATGTTCAGATAGAATTTTGTAGAAGGGTTCATAATTAACTCAGGAAAGGCAAGAGAATCAGAAATCAGCTACTCATTGTCATTATTAACAAGTGAAAACATTTTTTTCTACCATCTGCAGGATCTGGGATAATTTTGTACTGTGTTCTTGTCTATTTATATTTATTAGGAAAGTGTTAACATTTAATTATTTTAAAATAGAAGCCTTTTATTTCCCCCCATTGACAGGAGCTACTGTGGAAAGTAGTAGCACAGCACTGGGTGAAAAGATGGCTAAATTAAGTACAGTGCAACCAGCTTGGACCAATCTCTTTTCATTTACAGATCTACATGAAATAAGATATTGTGATTCAGGTTCTCCTTGAACCTCTGGAAATTACCAAAGGTTGTAGGTCATGCTGAAACCTGCATTTCTATCAGTTTTTCAGTTCTGTAGAAATGTATATATTCATCGGTATATCTCAGTTCATACAGCTTCTTCTAGTAAGAAACAGTGACTAAGTGTTTCTGGAAGAGTACTCTTTCAATATCTCAGGAAGCACTTCCTGGAAATTAGCCCCATTTAATTTTATAATAGCCGGGTTATAGCTTCTACATAAGAGCCTGCACCAAAACCATTTGCTCCATGACAGAGCGTGAATCTCTCTCAGTTCACAGCAAGGTTCAGTTTGTGCAATCTGTTTCCAATATGAGCTTGAGACCTCTGTTACTGAGAAGGAGAAAGATGAGATAAAGAAATGAAAAAAAACCCTTAGTTTTGAGGAGATGATGGCAGAAAGAAACCTCTGGAAAAGAGGAAAAGCAGAAATGGTGCCGAAGGCAATCTGACAAGCAAGGAGCTACTGGTGTAGAAGGCTGGTCTGCAGGTTTAAATTCCTTTCCAAAGTCAGTCATGAGATAGCTGGAAATTGAAATTATAATCTCCTTAGAGAGAAGTAACAAGAAGGAAGAAAATGTGCATGTTCAAGGAAGGAACTAATATCATAACTTATCATAACTTTCGCTCTGGCAGGCACATGCTTCACGGTACTTGGGGCAGGCGACGAACGCTTTGCCATGGTGCAAACAAATTGAGCTGCTAAAAACCTCTCCTGCCCATATTTCTTCCCTCGCAGCCAAGTGCCTACTCAGAGTGATTCACACCTTCGTCTTGCCAGATTTCTGGACAGGTCGTTTAGACCTGATAGGCTCAGTTCCCCATCTGTACAAGCGAGATAATGACACTTCCCCATGTAAGAGAAGTGTTCTGAGGACAAATGCTGGAGCAGTATCGAGGGGTGGCAATGATGGAGCCTTATACCAATTCCTAAGGTAGGAATTTTGTGCCCTCTCTCAAAAGTAACAAACAAGAACAGCTTTTACATAGAACGGATGCACAATGAACATGAGACAAAAAGGCTCCAGGTACGTTTACTCCTAAAACACATATCTGCTATTATTTTCTCTGTACTTCCTTCAGGCTATGGTGGAACTCCTGAAATAATTATCTTCCTGCTGCCTCAGCTCAGGAAGGCTGAGGGGAAGCAGGAGGAACTTCTTGTATTTTCCCCTGTGCCCACCACTAAGCCAATTTTTTTCATTATTGAGGCAGCTGCTGCAGGAGCTGTCTTTGCTTCTCCAGAAAGGACAGAGGGAAGGAATTTAACTGGGGCAGCTGTCACACTACAAAAAAGCAACTGAGAATTGATTCAAATGCACGAGTGCAGCCTGTTTCCTAAGAGATGCAAGATGAGAGGTGCAGCTGAGCCTTGCTTTGGAAAGGAGCTTTGCAGAACACTACCAGGTTTGCATTTTCAAAGCAAGGGCCAGTGATTTACATTCCGAAAGGCACAAAACCAAGCCAGGGCAAGCAGTGGCTTTCTGGGATGTACTGGCTATTGAAAACAAACAAACAAAACCCAGTAAAAACCAGGCGCAGGAATAAAATCTTGGAATATCACTGACTTTGATTCCGTTCTTCATTCACCATCTTGCTCTGCTCCCCTTTCTTTTCTTCTGCTGCTCACCAGCCCTAGGAGCTGCATCTGCCTCTACCAAGGCTGGCTGCTGCCTGCCACTGACAGTCAGTATCTACTCCTACAACAGCAACAGTTTGAGAGCACACTAGCACATGCATCCTTTCTTTCCACGGGAATTCAGGAAAATTTAACAACATACTGTGCAATGGAAGGAATGTAAACTGTAGCCTAGCATCTTTTCTTTAAATGTCCTAATGACATTATGTGTTCCGTCTACCGACAGCATGGGAAGTGCCACTGCGACTGCTGCGGTCTACTGCTGATGTTCATTAGCAGTTTGCCACTTACCACTCAGAATAAACAGGCAGAATGTTCCCTGGAGCCAGGACACAGACAACATAACCACGAGGCAAACAAGTATGTTGAATCCAAAGCAGTGGTTACACTTTATTAGATCTGTCAGTAACTCTGTCACTCCGCAGGAGGCATCATCTGAGCTCGCGTAACCCAGTATCTCTGCCCCATTAATCCTGCTTAACAAGTAGGAGGTGATAGGTGTTGTAATTAAGAAACAAAATTAAATATAAAAATCTTCGTTTATAATAAACACCATACAGTTTATCCAGACACCCTGAAGGAAGGAATCTGGAGTCAACGGAAGGATGATAATCCTATCAATTGTATCCTAAATGAGGCCTGACCCACAAGCGTAAATAATTTCTGCAGAACCAGAGACAATGGCACTTACTCTATGACAGAAATGAGAACTTTTCTTACTTATTTTAGTAGGAACAGCGTAATGGAAATATACAAGCATTGTAAAACATGATAGTGAAAAGATCTCCAGGGTTTTTTTATTTGTAGCACTAAATTAATCACCACATCAATATTGCCCACCAAATAGAATGAAATCACAAAGTGAAAAACAATTTTAAAAAAAATCTAGCTTCTGTTTTGCATTTTAAATAGTATATGCTAGGGACAAGGGGAAAAAAAATCTCAAAAAACATTTCACATCAGTGCTGTTTGACAGCTTTTCTGTATTTCTGACTGCCACACTCCACCTCGAATCTTATAAGGGAAACACTTCAAACAACCTTAAAAAGATCAGATTATACTATATCAAGAAAGTAATAGACTCTACCACTACCTGCATGCCCTGTGTCTAACATACATCACAGAACACGCTATCAGATTTCACAGAAAAGGTCTTCAGAAGGTGATGCTGTCTATGCCTTCAACATGCTTCTCCATTTTCCTGTCAGAACCACGAGAAAGATTAAAAAACCCCAGCCAAATCCTCCTTTTCACTATATGGGCTATAAAAGAAGTGAGTAACAGTAAAATTGACTTCTGCGTGTGCAGCCCTACACCAGACAGGAGGGAGAGGAGGGGATTCCTACGACAACGTATCTGTGTACGGAGCACATCTCCTGCAACTGACTTTGTGACGAACCAAGAACAAAGGAACCAACAACCATAAGCAAAAATCATGCCTACATCTGTAAACTGCTTGCATGATACTGAATAAAGATATTCATTTGCTACATATATCCAAAGGGCTTAGAAGTGTTTTATTACGGCAAAGTAGATGGTAATAAAATAGTTACTGAAGGAGCAAGTGGTATGCAGCCTGACTGAACTTGCGCTTGCAGTGCCTACATAGAGTTTCTACAAAAAATATTGAAAGATTCAAACCTGTGACCAGTTCTCTGATTTCCAAATCTGTAGTCTTGCGGAGTAACCGTACTAATGCTGGGATACCACCACAGTTTTTCAGAGCAATTTTGTTGTCATCGTTTGCCTTCCCATATACCAAGTTTCTCAAAGCTCCACAGGCACTACGGTGGACTTCGGTCATCCGATGGTCCAACAGGTCCACCAGTAACTGTATTCCGCCTTGTCTTCTTATCTGAAACAGGCCAAAGTGATAATCATAAGATCAGGGATCAACACCGATATTATATATGCTATCCAATGTAATTGAGCTGTGGTTTCTGCAAGCTATGCACCACTAAAGGTATACTGGTAGCCCCACAAAGCTGCTACACTACACTGCTTTTTCTCATACTGTTTTTCAGTGGCAACGTAACTGCACAATGACAAACCTGAATCTCTGTAAAAGCAGCCCAAAGTTAGTCAAGAGTGTTGCCTAACCAAGATTTCTTGAGGTTCAGCAAGGTTTGCCTTGGCAAAGGTTTCTCCTGCACTGGAGAAACATAATCTGCTTCGGAGCGTAACACATCACAAGCTAGCAAAAAAACCACAAGACTATGGCAAACAAAAAAAAGCACTTAACGTAATAAAGTTTTTAGGAGTCTCTCCTTTTGTAACTACTGGGAATGTGAGCAGCTACCGCAGTCTCTGTAAGGATGTTATATCAGCAACATTGGGAAAAGCAAAGATGAAAGGAGAAGGAGGAAGCATGTAGAAACACAAAGACAAGGATAATGGATAAATAATGGAAAGCTTGTTCTACTGTGATAGAGGGAGACCCTTAAGTGATGCAGGAACATAAGTCTTATTCATTCCTAAGGTGGCTTACATAACAAATTTCTAATACAGTATCTTATATAAAGTATCATTCTATAAAAAGCACAAAAATGTTTGAGGCAAATGATCAAGGTCAAGAATACCAAGAACAATGTACTAAAAAATCTGTTTGCAACAAATCCATCTTTATTGGTCTCTCACACTAACTTGTTCCTCAAACAATAACCTGTCTTGGATCTAATTTTAAGAAACTAGACTGATGATAACTAACATCCAGAGACTACAATGCTTTAGCTTCAAATAAGGTATATAGACACGTCTGTCAAAAAGTATCTCCATGTGTGTTGTTAGCTAGAGTGCAAGGCAAGCCAGGCACTTCAGCTGGCCATTTTACTGCCTCTAGAAATGTTTTGCCTAAGCCAGTAAACCAGAGACAATTAGAGAGTGTCTTCAAAACTGCAGGGGAAGGCAAAGCATTTATTTTAGAATCAAAGTTTATGATTAAAAAGTTTCAAAACCCTTGTGAAATTGTTCTTGCAGGGGGCTCCCTGCAGCAGGGAGGCTTGGGAGTAGGAAATGGTTAAACATAGCCCACTAAAAATTGTTAGAAATTCATGCTCTACCTACTATCTGTATTTAAGCATATAATATTTAAGTACAACCGATGTATGGCATTTAATGAATCTAACAGTCTTCATTAAGGCCAAGTGCCTGGTCCTACACTTTGGCCACAACAACTCCCAGCAGCGCTACAGGCTTGGGGACGAGTGGCTGGAGAGCTGCCAGGCAGAGAGGGACCTGGGGGTGTTGATGGAGAGTCGGCTGAACAGGAGCCAGCAGTGTGCCCAGGGGAACAAGAAGGCCAACAGCATCCTGGCCTGGATCAGGAATAGGGTGGCCAGCGGGAGCAGGGAGGTGATCATGACCCTGTACTCAGCACTGGTGAGGCCTCACCTCAAATCCTGTGTTCAGGCCTGGGCCCCTCACTACAAGAAAGACATTGAGGTGCTGGAGCAGGTCCAACGAAGGGCAAGGAAGCTCGTGAAGGGATTCAAGAATAAGTGTTATGAGGAGTGGCTGAGAGATCCTGAGTAGCAAGTTGGGGATCTGTTTCTCCTCCTAAGTAACAAGTGGTAGGCCAAGAAAAAATTGTCTCAGATTGCACCAGGAGAGGTGTAGACTGGCTATCAGGAAAAATTTCTTTACTGAAAGCGTGGTGAAGTACTGGAACAGGCTGCCCAGGGAAGTGTTTGAGTCACCATCCCTGGAGGGATTTGAAAGATGTACAGAAGTGGTGCTTAGGGACACAGTTTAGCGGGACTTGGCAGTCTTAGGTTTACTATGATCTTAAAGGTCTCTTCCAACCTAAATAATTCTATGATTCATTGCAAATAGAGACTGAAAAATGTTTCAGCCTTTGAGGTTCCAAAACTGAGCTACACAAAATTTCTCACCGACTAAATAGAAGTTCTCTCTTTCTTCTACTGGCTTATCTGGTGTATTTTGTAACAACATCAAAACTCAGTAATACAGCAGTTTTTAGTTTAAAAGTGTATATACTGAAGTTACAGTATTACATTACAAGTCTTAAAGTCTATGCAGTTACATCAGAGTTTTGGGGCTGAATGCCAAAGTGTTTAAACATAAAGTATTTTCCCTTAAAGAGGCATTATATCAGTGTATAATGTCAAACTTTCTGAGCAATATGCAGGTCACCTGGAAGACTACAGCAGCCAGCATGAAGAGTGCAGAGATGTGAATGGACACTGCTAAAACGCATCAGCTTCAGGCAGAAAAACTCATTAATCTTTCTGAGAGTCCATGCCTCTACTGCTCAGAAAAACCACGACATCTTTCAGTTTAGAAACAAGAAAAACAAACCAAAGAGAAAAGGTATCAGGGTACAACTCACTGGTCACAGCTTTACCCATGTGAACAGGATGACTTGCAATGAAATCATTTGCTCCTCTCCAAGTCAGGAATAATTTACCATGTTTATCTGGGAGGGGTGAGGGATAAGGCTTGTTTGCTTCTTTGTTTTTACAATTAATCACCATTTAACCTTTAGATTAAAATATGTTTGCTTCCCCTACTAACCAGGTTTTCGAAAGCTACATGACTACATGAAGAGTCACCTATGTGACAAAATAGATGACATTTACTGAAACAGGCTAGGAAAAGAAAATTATACATCAGTTCTACAAAAGGTGAATCAACCACTGAGCTTCACACTTCAACCTCTGAAAAGAAACAAGATTTGACAGAAGAAAGAACACAGTTAAAAAATACACGTTTTGTTCTGGTGTGATGAGTAATACCAGGAACGACAGAATGAAAACATGCCTGCTGATCTTTGTGAATTATATTTTTAAAGCACAATATGCTGAATGAATATTTTAATTGCTTCACTGCTAAAATAACAGATTAAGAATGAGAAAAACTATTAACTTTGTAGAAAACATCACTCCATGTACTACAATTCAACTGCAGACTCAAAGGGCGCTGCCTCCCTTCAGAGGCACACTGTGCCAGCACTGTTTTCCCCATGGTCTCTCTTGGACACAGCCAAGTGGTCATCTTGCACTTCTCAGCAGTTTCTCTTGTGGATGTTCTCAGGTGACAGGTTTTGCTATCTTCTACTCATTTCTAAAGGAAAACATGGGGTTCTGCCACACTGAGCTGGTAATCCTTAGCTGCACCTTCCCTTTTCAGTTATGGTATCTATGAGCGCACTAGTATTCAGCTCATGCAGCTCCTCCTCTCTCAGGAACCTGAAGTCATCAGCAGCCTGAAGTGATTCAAAGATACTTTCTTAAAAGGAAGGGCATTAAATATTAATCTAAATGCATTTGTCCGAAAAAAATACCTAAAAAAACCTTATGGGTAATAAAACAGAAATGAAATGGATGTTACACAACACGTTATCATACTTGCCAAAATTTCTTAAATTCTACTGAAGAAGGAACCAATTATTACCTGGGAAAGACAAGACTTATTTTGCAAACTTTCTTTGAATTTCCAGGCTTAGATACTTGGTAAAGCAGCTGTGTCATGCAGGCAGAGATGAAGGTGATTGATCACAACCAGGAGGTTCAGTTTCTGACGCTGTTCTTATCTGGTCTACTGGCTTGCTTTGCCTTGCTTTTCCAACAGTCCATCATTCACCAGAAGTCTCATCTCATCTTTGTGTTTCTATCACGTATCTACACAGCTGTTTAATCCTATATTTTCCAGCAGGTTTAACTATGCTCGACAAATTGTGAGACTGTGACGGATGTTACCAGAATCTAGTTACACTTACAGAAACCGAGGAAAGGGAAATTAAATTAGTTGTTCAAGTCCTTTATAGAGTTAAGAGTCTCAGCCTGGAGGACTATTCTGACCTAGTATATCTCTTTGGGAAGATCTCAGCCAAGCTAAGTTGTCCTGGCTCCAGTGAGTTCAGTAGTGCTACTGCCAAATGTCTTTCAGAAATACTGGGATGGGTGGATAAGCAGCAATTTGTGCCAACAGGGCATCAAATCCCACTCCTCTAAACAGCTTTCAGTAGATACTTCTCTCACTCTCCTGACTTTATATGGAGAGAGTATTTCTTAATGCAGTATTTATTGATACATCAGTGGTTGCTGCTTTGCTACATCTAGAAGGAAACGGAACATGTCAGAGTCTATTTGGCTACTAGAATCAAATAAACAAGACTGTACCAAACTGTCAGGAGACCAACTCACACAGACCGATTCTCACACAGATTGATTCCAGAGTAGCCACTTCTGAAGTCAAAAGAATGACCTTCAACCACAGCACATCTGAGTTCACCCAGTAATACCATAAAGTTTATTCTTTCCGTCTTGAATATATTGTCCCCTTTCCACAAAAAAATAAAAACCCAAGTCAATTAAACTAGAAGTATTAAAAATGCTCAGTGAATCTGTGTTTTGGGGTTTCTAATGACTTTCAGTTCATGGGTACCATTTATTTCTGAATGTTTTGTCTTTTTTTTTCCCCTCACTAGAAATGTTTTGTGTGTGTCCAGAAGATGCTGTTAGAGAGTTGATAAATAAATAAAAACAGGCTGTGTTCTTTCACACATGACATTATGGAATGTATGGCAAATCCTATCAAGACTATGAATCTCAGAAAGCACAAGCCTGAATTAATTCTGTTGAGCTTTCCTAATAAATTAGAAACCTATGCTGTGTAGTGTAAGCCCATGCTGATAAAAACAAAAACTGAAAGAAAAGAGATTATATGAATTTGTTGTAAAAAATTTTCCATGGAAGAATGTGCAGAACTGTGTTCATCTAATGAATCACATTTTCTTTTTGGAGGAAATTTTTAAAACTTTCCTTTTAAAGTTGGCTCTTGATCATCAATGTTACTGTCTACCTGCTGGTCAGCTGCACTTGCTCTGGTCAAGTCCCATGATGCCACGACATGGAGAGACAGGACAGGAAAAGGTGCCAGACTGTTGGGTCTACCGACCGATCAGAGGGCACTCGCATCGGCTGGATACCAGTCTTCTCCTCTGGCATCGTATGAAGTTTGTTTCTGCATTGCATCTGAGAACGTATGAGTATTCATGCTATGCAGATACAAGGTGAACTTGGATTCAAGAAGGGGTTCAAGCAAGTTCTGGAGTCTGTGAAGATGTTAATTATGCTCCTAATCAGGACCGCTTGGATGATTCATGCCAAGAGCCTTTGAGAAACGTAGTTTATCGGTTTCAAAGCTGACCTTCGATTCAGTGGTGTTTACCACAGCAAATTTTCCATGACAGTTGACTGTTAGATATTTAATCTTCCAGAAGCTACACGTGACCAGCTTGAAGCATATGCATTGGTAAAACAAGTCAATAATATATTGATGATCTGTCTGAAGCAATATAGATATTCCTGAATACTAAAATATCATTTTAGCATATGAATTATCTGGTGGCTTGCTTTCCTAATTCAATACAAGAGTTTGGATAAATATGTGGAAAGAAATGTAAGATGTAGATACCTGGACTGTAAGGACACCTATTTCATGAGGATGCCTTGTCAATGGTGGTCCATCATATAAACAGAGGTGAGACAGGAAAATTAACAAACCCCACTTACGTAAGCAAACCCTACAGAACAAGGGACAATACCAAAGACCAAGTCTGCAAGGTTACTGGTTGATGGGCTGCTGAAGGAAACCCTCAAAGGTTTGAAGATCTTAAGCCTGAGCTTTATTAGGTGGTAAGAGGGGACGGGGCATGCAGGGAGGAGCAAGTTACATAGGTCCTATGGGAAAAAGCATGCTTATAAGATGCTTTCAAGGGATTGTGGCAACGAGCAAAACTTACGGGATGTTTAGCAGAAGGGTAAAGGTAGGAAAAGAGAGACAACCAAACACATGGGAGAGGAACAACATGAGAAAACACAGAGCTGAAAGGGGCTGGTCATGTACAAATAAGTTGCGCTTCAGTATGCTTGTCTGGCCAAACACTGTGTCTGGTATCTGCAGTCTGTTTTATCTTCTTATTAAACCTATTTCCTAACAATTTTCCTGGAGGAGGATGCTCCACATTCTGGATCAGCATAATGCTAGTGAACCTTGAGCTGGAATAGCTGATGAGCAGGACAGGAGATCTGGGGAAGAGTCATCAGAGACACTGAAGATCTAGGGGATGGGTACTGGTGATACCAGAGTCTGAGAACGTGCTGCCAGGCAGACCAAAGGTCTGAGCCAGCCACCAGAGACACCTCCTTATGTCTGTGTGTGTGTGAGACGAGACCTGCCAGCAAGCCTTGAGCCTGATTTGCTGGAGATTGATGATGATATATTGTTGTTCGTGCCTTTGCAGGCACTGTTCTTGTGTTTGCGTTGATGTGTTGTGTGATCTAAGCTTCTTTAACACACATATCTAACAAAACTAATAGGGATGCTTTTATTCCTAGGATGATCTGTATCGGATTAATTTCTCATTCTGTTATGGCATTGGTTTTGCAGATATGCGATTTAAGTTAGTATACACTACACTATATGTGAAATTTTAACTGGGTTACATGTTCAGATTTACATCACATTTACAGAATGATACAGAACAGGAGAAATCGCTGGCTTGTCAAGCTAGTCTAGAAGTGCCCTCCTTCTGATGCAGTGACATAACAAGTGCTGCTCCACTTCCAAGCAGCAGTTAAGAGTCTGGACCTGATCAATCTGAGGACTTGTAATACTAATCCCACAGATGGGAGGAGATGGTTCATACAGCATTCAGACACTACTCTTCCACAAAGGATATGTTGGAGCCAGAGGGTCAAATACAGAGCTCCACAAAAAAACCCACAAAACAAATCCAGAGACCAGTCACAAGGTATATTTAGCTCTCTTTGGGAAAGATGTTTGAATCTACAGCTCTTGGTATATTCTTCCTGCTTTGTATTACACTGGTTAAAGATAACCTTAACTATCTTAGAGACTACTCTGGTCAAAGTGTACTTTCTGTGCTCTAAAAAAGAACTGACAGAAGGACAATTTACAGACATGGGACCTCTCAAGGAAAAGAAGAAAAAAAGTGTAAGCATTGTAGGAAATATTGTAGCCTTCTTAATTTACCTTTTACTTATCAAAACAAACGTGTGCCAAAGCTTGCACAAACCGTAACACAGCTTGAAACTGAATTATTGTCAGATGTAAGCAGTAACAGCACTACAGTCCGTGACCTTAACTGACATAGCATGCTACCTGCCACTGATTCAGCACAGAAACCACGCTGCTCCTCCAGGCTCTGTTTAAAATCTAACAATCAGATGTGAAAACCTGACTGGCTTGATCCCCTGGGAATGGGGAAGGGATGCCTGAAAAGGGAGGATAACCAGGACTGTCAGTGTGAGCAGATTCATGACTTACAATCAAAAGAATTATTTTCTCATGTTTAGAGGAACAGGTAACTTCTCAAATGTGAACAAAATACAGGTAAATGCTCTTTTTCTGTATCAGGGTATGAGAAAACTGGCCCTGGAATCTGGCTGTTGCTTACGGCTTTGCAACAGCAGAAGCGAAGTCAAAGCAAACAGAAACTAGCTATTTTGAGTATTACTAGGTTTTCAAACTCTATTTTGAAATAAAAATTATTCTATTCCTCTCAGAAGTGAAGAAGAGGAGCAAAACCCATTCTTTCAATCACTGCGTAATGGAAATTGCCTCTTTCATCCCTTGGAAGGCTGAAAAATCAGAGCTAGACATATGAAAAGGAAGAAAAGTGAAACTTTGAGTTTTAAACAGTTTAGCCAAAGTCTGTTAGATAATGAAGTATTCCAACACAGCCTAAAAATACTGCTGTGATAGAAACAAAAACACCCTTCCTCTCCTATTTATACTCAGCAAGTGGGTATCTGAGATATTGTTCATATTTTGCCAGTAGGTATAACTGCAACTTCTGCATTTAATTCTGACTATTCTGACTTAAAAGTAAAATATAATGGAAAGAGAAGAGGATTAAGAATAGGTGACAAAAGTTGTTAGAGACTGACAGAGTGATAAAGTGTGTTTCTAAAATAACACAATCTCCTCTTCCCAATAAGACATTTAGCATTCCACTATTAACAGCTCCATCGTCCTAATTTAAAGACTAATTCATGGTTAAATGCTTGCTTTCCACATTTTTCTCAGTAATTGCTTTTGAACAACCCTCCATCCAAAGGAGGTGAGGGAAATCTAACGACAATCAAGTCTTTTTAGACATCATAGATATTAATTGCCAGCTTAATTGACATAACACATTGCATCATCCGCTACTTATTCTGTGATTATTAAGAAAGTACGCTTCAATGTATGAAAATACAAGTGTTTAAACACATGGAATTATTTTTAATGGCACTGTGTTACAAACAGAACAGAACTAAAAAATAACTGACTGCTAGTGACGGTGTGTATCCAAAATCCCCTAAATTAAAAGCACAATTCAATTTAAGACCGCTTCTGGAAATTTTTAGTAATAATTAGCTTCACTGTTAGATCTCAGGTTTTCTAACCAGGAGAACAAGTGCTTATTATTTCACACACAAATGGATTCTGAGCAACTCTTGTTCCACAGATGTGGGAAGAGGAGCTACAAGTGAGCAAAACCAAACGTCAAAAGGCTTTTTTCTTTAAACAGCAGCAGGCAGCACATAGGGCTTCTGAGAGGCTCTTCAACTACCCTGCTCCTCCCAGGGCTCCTTGGCCGAGCAGCCCGGTGTGTCCACACCGACTGGGGAACCCTAGGACGTTCTAAGAGGCCACTGCCCACACAGCAACTTGACCGCCCAGTCTGGTTATACACAGCACCCATGAAATTTTCACATCTTGATGTTTGTATTGTGGTTCCAAATCCTCTCCATGAGACCTCTCCGTTACTTATCTTTGCCTTCCTTACCTTACTAAATTGACTTTCATCTAAGTGGAAAAAACCACTATTTTTCAGGGGAAGCTTTGGAAGGTAGACAGCTTCACCGCCAGCTAGTTTCAGAAGGCTCATTCCTAGAGCTTCAAACGGATATGAAGGGAAGAAAATAAATTTTGGTCAAAAGAGAGTATTTTTTATAATATGTCTCTTAAGAGAAACGCACTGGCTCATATTTGTAATTCCTCTCCACTCTTTCTTCTGCCTGTGGAAGCGCAGGTAGACAATACAAAATCCGTGCACTGTAAATGTACATGACATTTATTGCAGACAAATTTACCTGCAACATCATAGGGTAATTTAGTCTCATTAGCAAAGTAATTTGCTACAAGTTTAAAAAAGTGCTGAGCAATTTTAGCTTAAAATAGAGTGGAATGTTATGCAAATTGCTGCATTAACTCTCAAGCCTAATTTGTTTAAGGAATCTAAATCAGGGTTTGGATCTAGGTCCCGTTTAAGAATGGCTTTGTTATTAGGACTCGTTAGATCAGACACAACGGCAACATAAAGCTGTGAGCAGGCATAATTTAAATAAATTCGACCACTGGCACAAATACAATGTTCTGCTACAAGTAAAATAAGAATTTCTCCCTGTGTGCTAAACTGTAGAGAGTGGAGAAGGAAGGGGATATTTTCTCTGCATCCCTGGAAATCAGGTGGGTATTTGGAGTAACGGTTGTGCGACACACAAGGCTGCACAGCATAGGGTCAATACTCAAAAGCTTTTCTTCTGGGAGTGGATATTACATTTCTGTTACCGAGTATACATTTGTTTTTCCCTGTGTCTCTTAAGTGACCTCTTTAGATCCTGGGAGCTGTGTGTGGGCTTAATAGAGACTTGAAAACATGCTCTGAACAGGAGGAGACTCAAAATCATGTTCTCAGATTTCCCTGAAAAGGTATGAATAAACGTGCTGCTTTCTCAGTCAGTAAGCTTTAATGTATTCTGCACTGTGATACATTTTGTTTTTCACGCTTGGTGGGAAGGCTATGCCTGTTATAAATCAAGGTTTTAGCATGATTTTATTTTTACTAAAAAAACCTCCAGTTAGGTGTGCGTTATCTATAACAGCAAAGCAGTTTACCCCAACACTCTTAAAAAACCATTACATTTCTAGGCTCACACAAGCATCCTATTCTAAACATCTAAATACCAAGCATTAATGGGATCACCCAAACAGCACTCCTAACTGCAGGCACAGAGCTGACAAAAAGTGCTTCTCTGACTGTGCATGTATCAGAAAAGCGATTTGCAATCACACTGTTGAAAAGTAGAATCTCTTAAAACTAACAGATTGGCACTGATCTGCATTAACCAAGCTCCTCAACTTCTGAATCACTGGGTGTATGAACTAACACTGGGGAACACACACAAATTAGGAAAAATGAATACAAGCCAAAGCCTTCAGAAAGTACTGTTAATTACTTGATTTTAATTTGCTTTTCAAAACAGTTAAAAAAGGCACAATATCAGCAGTGTGCACTTTATAGATCATGCAAAGGTAATATTAATTTAAGATGCAAAAGACACTGGCATTACTCAAGTACTTATCTAGTACTGTCTGAAATTAAATGAAAAATTATGATTAATGCAGGGGTTTGGATCATTTACTTTCTGGTATTTAAAAAGCATTAAGCATGTATTTAAGAATGAAGGATCACATTTATTATTGGGGGGAAAAATATCAACATGCATACTTCACCTAAGAACATCCTGGTATTCCTATAGCCAGATTCCTAGTGAAGTTAAACAACATATAGAAAATTCAGCATTTTTTTTGTTCTGTAAAGGACAAGGAAGTTTTTTAGACAGTAGTATTTCAAATAGTCTAACAGTAACAGAGGAAATCAACTTAGCGTCTGATGAAAATTTCTGAAGCCTTAGTTAACTATATTCAGTTAAGTGTATTCTTAGTGGAATTTAGTTAATGTGAACACAACTACCATCTTAACAAGGTGGTCACCAGTAAGACCACAGAAAATTCCATATTTTTTCAGGCATTTAAGCAACAGAACAACTCTACCTGATGTTTCAGCTCTAATAGGAACCTCACAAAGATCCCTTTGTGATGCTTGCTCTAGTCTCAGCTTGCCTCATGGAATAAGCAACATGCCACTTCTCGGATTAAAAATACATTTACAATTCATTAGATCTAGCATCATACAGCTCTCTGATAACCTACTGCCATGACATTCTTTACTGTGATTTAAACAACAGGTATTATTTCCTTATAACCAATGAATCCAAAGAATCTCTCAGTCACGTGAGAATTTGCTTTCTTAAAGCTGAAGTGTTTGGGGAGCCAGTCGCTGCCTCAAAAACTAATGAATGCATTCTCACATCCCTCCTTGGTAGGAACTTTCACTAACAGAAACGCAGACACATAAAATTAAATTATTTGCCTTAGGTCACAAAGGCAGGCTGTGGCACAGCTACAACTATGACCTGTAATTAAGAATTTCAGTGCAAAGCTGCACTGCAGAATGTCCTCTGTCTCCCCATTTATGTATCATAAAACGAGTAAAAGTCAGTACAAGTAAACCCACCTTCTATCTATGTACTCTGTAGTAGCCACAGTTCAACATGTAACATATATACACACACATATATATATTCATGATAAGTGTGTGTGTGTATACATATATATACTTGCATTGGTTTGAATGCTAATTTTTTTCTCTTTATCTAGCTCTGATTCTCTTTGCCTTCTAAAAGCTCAGAACTTCCTCCAGATTTTTTTCTAAATCTCTTACACTCTTTTCCCAGAGAAGCTGTAGATGCCTCATCCCTGGAGGTGTTCACGAACAGGCTGCATGAGATTTTGAGCGATCTGGTCTAGTGGGAGGTTTCCCTGCTCATGGCAGGGGGGTTGGATTGGAACTAGATGATCTTTAAGGTCCCTTCCAACCCAAGTCATTCTATGATTCCATGAAATAGGTGAGGACCAGGACTTCGTGCAGTATCCAGGACACGCACAACAGACTTGCAGAAGGCCCAAGCAATGTTCTCTGTTGCTCTCCTGACGTTTAATGTTTCATTTGCTTGCTGGACTGACAATAAGCTTCAGATGGCACGTTGCAAAAGCTGTCCGGTGTAACTCAAGACCTCTCTTTTTCAATCAGCAGAACACAGAAAAGGCATACAGAAAGGAGGAACAAGCAAAATAACCATGAAAAGTAGTGCCACCTTGCTGCCAATGGACTAACTCGGCTTACTACTCTACAATAAAGTGTGAGTTGCAGCAGTGTCTCAGTTGCTCTGGGACACAGGAATAGTAAAGTTAGTAGTTCAGGAAAAAAACCTCACCTAGCGCCCCCTGTGCGGAGTAAGGTGTGTTCTTTCCTTTAAGGCCTTGCTTAGTCAACCAGGTGCCTACAATATGTCCAGTGAAGCAAAAAGTGCTGCTGACATGGGTGGGCAGCATTCCCATCTGCACTTCAGCAACTGTGGTAGCAGCGAGAGCCCAAAAATGCAAGGGGCTGATTCGAACCTATTATGTCATTTATCATTTTGCATCTACCATTTCACTTTGTATGTTAAATGATCCTCACAGCGGGCAATACAATCCCTACCCTTTATACAGATGAGCATGCAGGAACAAATCCACAAAGGTGGCACCAAAAAATGTTATACCAGTGTAAACCCTAGAAAAGCAGGGCTGACTTCAGCACCATTGCTGTCAGTTTATTCTGAGATTACATGAAGCACTCTCTGGTTTCAGTGACTTCAGATAGCTTTCTGCAGTGGCTAGACAGAGAGGTGAGCAATTCAGTTTTAGAGCTTTAGGTGTCCTTATGCCTCTACAAACCTGTGCCTTCTGCTGCAACCACTCTCGGTAGCTTAGTAACAGACATCTCTTTGTATTTTCAAATACATTTTGGAGATCATTTGATGGTCTTTACCTTAGAAGTTTCATTTGGCACGGCCTTTTTATCAGGACTACAATTCACGTTATTGAAATAATTTTCCTGCCAACCTTTTCAGTACACATATGTTGAGAAAGCATCAAATTACAGATATTGGTATTGATCTAGGTTATTTTACTTCTATATATACTGTGTGAAAAGTCTTTCCACGGCTTGCTAGATGATGAGAAGAGCAATAAAAAATATGCTCTGCAATAAGAAAGTAATCCTCTGCATTCACACATCAGTCTAATAAATCAGAGAAACAATTGGCAGAAGAGTTATGAATAGATAGAAATCCAAGTCACGTATATTAGAATGTAATACTGCTTGAGAAAGTTGCGAATATATTTATTGCCCATTCAAAACGTGGGAACATCATATTACTTACGTCAAATGACACTGTCTTTCAGTGCACATTAC